>NW_004567121.1:24605573-24629980 GCF_000260355.1 Condylura cristata | reverse complement strand
CCACTCCCGACACCCCACCTCCCACCTGCTGCCCCACCGCTTCCCCAACAGTCATCTGGTCTCCAGTGCAGGAGAGACCGCTCAATCGCCCAGACCTGTGAGCTGAATACACTTCTCTGGTACAGTCTAAGGAGTTAAAGCTCAACAAGCAAGTCGGTCTCTGATTGGGGACCAGGCTCCTTCGGGTCCCCCCCTCAGGGCCATGAACTGATCCTTTATTTATGCTGGGTTGTCTGTCTTTGTTCAGTTCTGTCTCCTTCGCCAGATTGGAAATGGTTTGCTGGAAAAAATTATGGTGCTGTCTAACATGATGTAACAAGATGTCATCTTCTAACTCCAACGCATAAAATGGATTTACAGAAAGGAGGAGGGGTTAAAAACAAAGCCTCAGGGAGCACTTGACTCAGATAAAAACCACTGGGTTTTGTTTGCGAATGTCAAAAAGCTGCATGTTCTTTTACTTAGAAGAACATGAGAACAGACTGGTGTTTCGGTGGAAGAAAAAGATACGTGCCCTGTAGAACAGAGGAAAAGTTTGCTGACAAAACTTAAACTAATATTCATCTCACATTGTACATGTGTACAGACACGCTACAAAGCCCACCTACAAATCACACAGACCCACAAAACGAGTACCCCGGACGCCTGCATGCACCCACCCACCCCCAAGCACACTCACGCCTCCCCCACACACACACCACACACTCACTGCCCACACACAGTGTCTTTTCCACAGCATCACTCCAGACCTCACCACAGACATGCGCTTGCTTTTTTCTTTTTGGAGACCTCAAGTAGTTCATTTCTCTTGACTTGAGAAACAAGCCCCGTGCAGCGGTAGGAATAAAAAAAAAATCTGACTGTAGGAAAAGACAGTTTGAGCTCGCATTGGCGAGTAGGATTGATGATAAAGGATAAAGTTAGCAGGTGAAAGGACACAGCCAGAACCCAGGGTTAATTCATGTGGCTTTGAATTGCTTGGACTCCTTTCATTTTCACTTCTCTCTTTTTAATTAACTTATTTTCTTACATCCTTGTTAATTTTTGGACAGTATTTGATTTCTCCCCTCAGGTCTAGTCCCCTAGTTCTCCCACCACAGCCCTCCTACTCCATCACCACAGCCCCTGATGCTTCCTCCACCCCTGTTTCGACCCCTCTGTCCCCCAGCCCTTCTGGAGGCCTCACATGTAGGGTCAGCTTGCAAGCTTTGTCCTGTTTCCTGACCGTTTGTTCAGTTTCTTTATATTCCACATATAAGTGAAAACTTCCAAAATTTCTCGTTTCCCTCAAATATATTTTTCTCAGCGTAATCCCTTCCAGCTCCACTTAGATTGCTTGCAAATGGCATGAGCTTATCTTTTCTGGTCATAGACAGGTGACTTCTGATCAAGAATTTGGTTGCACCTGTGCTGCTGAGCCACAGGGCGGGCACGTGTCTGGACCTCAGCTTTTCTGATGAACATCAGCACCGATGTCATAAGCTTATGAGTGCTCTTTTATGAGAAGCGTAATGGAAAGAACGAAGTGGAAAGAGGGTCCAAGTTTTTGTGGTTCTTCTTAAATACACAGCACTTCTAGAAAGGCACATTCCGGCCCAATCGTAATACAGCCCGAGGACGTAAACAAGTGGGAAGCAGACTGTTGGGGCCCCAAGGTTGTTTGTTTCTGAGAATGCCAGGGCCTGGTTTTTGCCTGCAGCACCAGCTCCAGTTCGGCCTCACAACTGTCAGCACCTGCCCCCAACACAGACAAGCACAGAAAATAATGACACAGAGCGGCACCTACAGAGCAAACCGGAGTCCTTTGTTTTTCAGGCCTTCCGTACTCACCAGGGAGAGGAAAGTCGAGAGTCTTGATAATATGCCACGTGTCAATAAAAACAGTATTATAAGGCATTTTTGTTCTGGAGAAACAGCAAAGTATGAGCTATGCAATCTATGAAATGCGAATTATGTAATTTCATGACTACACCTATGAGCTAAATCCTCTTGTATTAACACTGGCATTGCCATGTAAAGATGAATAGCAGAATTCATGTTGATCATCTTTAAACGGTTATTTTGATTAGGGCCACACTAAGTAGTTAAAAAAAAAATGCTACAAGTCAAGTCAAGAGAACAAAAAAGAAACTTTCTGTTTTAGTATCTCTTATGGCACATTTTCCTACTCTTCGAATGAGACACCATTTCTATTTGCCATGGACTCCATAATAAAATCCATAGTTAGATCTGATGGTCTGTCTCCCCAGCTAGAATATAATCTCTCTCTGGGCAGGATTTCATCTGTTTTAATCACCGTTGTATTCTAAGCTCCTATACGGTGACTGCAACAGTCAGCTTTCAATAAATATTTGTTGAGTCAATCACTAACTGGGACCAACAAGCCTGGGAAAAAGTGCTGTGTATTTAAGAAGAACCACAAAAACTTGGACACTCTGTCTACTTTGTTTTTTCCATTATGCTTCTCATAAAAGAGCACTCTCAGAAGCTCATGACATTGGTGCAGATGTTCATCAGAAAAGCTGAGGTCCAGAGTGAGTAAATTAATGTAAGGCTCAGATTCCAATATAACATCTGAAGGCAGAATTAATTCTAATGTTCTATACCTATAGCCTATTTCATTATAGACCTTGCCTGCTTATTCAACCTCACTCCAATGCTGTCCTCACTCATTCATTATTCAACACACATCTATGGACTAAGTTTTATGTGCCAGGCAAGGAAAGATAGGCCGACAGGCCATAGTCTTCAGCTTTAAGGAGATCAGTATCTAGGAATGGGAGGCCTGGGTATAAAGGGACAAATGCTAGGAGTAGCTTGAAGAAGGAGCTATGTTCTGGACACATCAGGGAGGATAGGATGCTCAGTAACACCTTGAGGGTTCAGGAACAGCATGGGAGAAAATATCCCCTGACACCCTGAAGTTAACCTTGACCCCCTGTTACTGTTGTTTTCTTACTATGGAGACATGAACAGAGGTTTAGCCTTCCTCAGACTCCTCATTCTCATGACCACTTCCATCCCCTTATCCACACAGTCTCTACTATAAGGTCCTCTTAACTGAATTTTCTTTCATATTTCAGATTCTTGGCTCAAACTGACTTCTATTTCTCAATGACTGTAGAGCAAATTAACCCTTGATGATACATTGTTTTGAATTGTTCCATCATTGCTTCATGCTTCTAAATCTATTGTCTGTTCTCCTTCCATGTGCACACACACACATATGCACATGCTGTGTGGTACCACACCAGACTCAGCTGTAAACTCTTGAAGAGCAGTGAGCACCTGTATTTCATCTTGGGCGTTTTTTCATGTGCTATTTGCTCAGTACATCATGAGTCAAATCATCTGAACCCCAGTGAGAGACAAATGTGGGCCCTGTTCCCGAACTCTCTGGACTCCAGGTCCAAGGCTCACACCTTCAGGGAAGAGGTCAGTCCCAGGGTCCGCCAAGGCAGAGGAGAGGGCTCTCTTCTTCTTAACAAGGCGCCATCCAAGGTGGGACCTGAGCACTTCCCAGGAAATGTGCAAAGACTAAGCGCAGCTCCCTTGAGTTCCAGCCACAGTGTTAAGATGCAATCATCTCATGCAGACAACAATGCTATTAATTAGCTAATCAAAAGCCGCTTCCTTTCTGACTAGCCTGGGCAGATGTTCGTTCTGGATTCAACTTTTCCACGACAATCACTAGGGGTGCCAAGACTCCCAGTCAAGCTGGCAGCATCCTAGCTGCTGAGTTTCACACTCCCCCTCCCGCTGTGGGTGAAGACTGAGTTGCCAATAGTGAGAAGTTACCCAGTGTCTCTGTCTCACTGGGTTGCAGTGGGCCAGGACTTGAGGCCTGAAAAGTGTTACTTCATACAATACGAGTGTGGCTGACTGCTTGGCAGACAAGAGCCGATGGAAGAAGTGATGGAGAGAGCCCTCAAAAGCAGGCAGGGTGAAGGGAGCTGGAGATTCATAATGCAACTCTGAGCTTGCGACTCATTTGTTTTCATTGTACTGAGCAGACATTTGTTGAGTATTTACTACCTCTCTAGGCCCAATCCACTAGGGAATTTATAATAGTTTTTAGCTAGGGAAAATAAAATTGTGAGACAATTTGCCAATGTCTCACAAAATGCTCTTGCCCAAACCAGCTATTTCAACCTCTTGGCTTTCTTCCTTCTATATTGTATAACTGGATTTTCAATTTGGTTCACATATCTCCCCCTTTTTCCCAGGCTTGTTGGTCTCTAACAGGTATTTGCATTGTACCCCATCACCTTTGCCAACTCTAATAACTAAATAAAATAAAACTTTAGTTTTTAGGCGATTGCTTTGTCTTTTATTATTTATTGCCTTGCATTCGTTATCTCCCTACCATCAGGCACGGTGGAGAGGGTACTTGGGCGGCCAGCATTCAAAAGTAACAAGGCATCGCTCTCCCAAATCTCTTTCTGGCAGTGCATCACCAACACACTCTTCCTACTTTGAAACATTTGCTTTTATTGCTCCCCTTTGTTTCCTGCCCTTGGGCTAACTCATGTTCTGTTGATGCCAGTTTTCTTTTTGCCCCTCAGACCTGACCTTGGAGCCCATTTTTATCTCAGGCCCCAGTATATGAGTCACAGGTTATTGCTTTCCCGAGTTCTGCTGTCTGCTTTCCAGCAGGGCTCCTCAATGAGCTGCGATATTTTCGTTTGCAATTTCCCAGTGTCCCCACCAGCCTTTATCGAGATGGCCGAGCCCAGGCAATAAGGACTCTATCTTCATCTAGATCCACAGCTGTCTGTCTTATGAAGTGAATACGCCTGTATCTGAGTCTCCCATCTCTTATGGAATTGCTGTTGCTGATGTTTGGTGTTCTCGCTCATGTTCAGACCGTCTCTGATAGGACATTTTGGTGTTGGTTTTGTATACTTCAAGCGCAAATGAAACAGGGAAGAACTGTTTGGTTATTTACTTATCAATGAGGTGGACAGAGATGATGAAGAAAGTCACCTTCTTTTGGGATTTGGTTTTCAGAAGCAATGCTTGGTGCTTTTGTTTTTTACACCCGAAATCTACAAGAGTTCCAACCTGCCTTTTTTATGGACTACTTTTAATCTGAAGACATCACTTGGGCCTCAAGAGTAAGTACCAGACATTATCTGTAATTGTATCATGCCAGAACTCAAAGTTCCACTTCCATCTTCCTGGCCCCATAAGGGTGTTCTGACACAAACTGGAATCAAATTGAAGTAATGGTCAATTTTGGCAGGCCCCAAGGGTGTTCTCGTCTCTCTGAATGTCTGTGTGGGCACAGATAGAGTGGAATTCCCTTGTACCAGAAACCTGCAGGATTTCTATATTGTGTTCATGTGTTCCAACCTACTCTCCAGAGAACTGTTTCAGTAGGCAAAGTTTCTGTTTCCAGGACTCCCTGGAGGTCATTTTGTTCTCAGGTTCAGCTTCTTTGTCTTGCTTAGATGGATGACCCTAGAGGGATTTGTGGAGTTAAAATGAAAGAAAGAAGTTACTTCCAGGGTTTTGAAAAACCTGAAGGATAGAGGCAACTTCAAAATTTGCACATGGAATCATGAACAAAGAAAGAGGTTGCAATTTGGAGCAAGTCTCTTAACCTATCATTCTCATTCTCAGTTTTCTCTCTTGATGAGGATACGAATGAAGATAGAATAAATGTACATTGAAAATGCAAAAATTCAAAAAGTTTACCATCCACATACACTTTGTTAAGTTACTAAAAGATGTATTACATTAAATCCACAAGTAAACCAAGAAAAGATAAGACACTGCAAGATCCAGGACAGCTAATAAGCTCATAACAAGTGACTGAATACCATGTGACACAAGAGAAATGCAAGTTAAAACCACAATGTGGTATAAGTACATTTGAATGGCTGAAAGTAAGAAGACTGACCCTACTAGATGTTGGGGAGGTTGTTTAGGAACTAGAATACTCACTCTGATGATAGGACTACAAAATGGTAGAACTACTTTAGAAAACAGTGACAGTTTCTTGAAAAGTTAAATATGATTTACCATATAATTCAGTTATTCCATACCCAGTATTTTTTCAAGAGAAATGGAAACAGATGACCCCAAATACTTGTACAGGAGTATTCACAGCAGCTTTATCTGTAATAGGTAAAACCTGGAAAGAACTCAATTGTCTTTCACAGGTGAATGGGTAAACAAATGAGTGTATTCACCCAATGGTATACTACTCAACAACAAAAAGGCCTGCTGGACAGATACAGGAAACACAGATGAGTCTCAAAACCACCATATTGAGTGACATATGCTTGCCCCTGGCCCCCATACCATTGTATAAAACTCTAGAAGATGCAAACTAGTTAAATAACAAAAAAAAAAAACAGATCTTTGTTTGCTTGAGGACAGTGGGGTTGGCAGTGGGAGTGGGGGTGGTAGGGAAGAGTGTGAGGAAAGGAGGGATTCCTTTCAAGGGTGATGGATGTGTTCATGATTTTGATTGTGGTAATAGGTTCATGGGAGGACATAATTTATCAATGTATGTATTTGAATGTGTGCAACTTACTATATATATATCATACCTCAGTAAAAACAGATAAATTTTTAAAATTCTCATCTACATGAAATAGAAACATTATACATTTTCAAATCAAGGAGCTCACAAATAACACTATAGGTATAATATTTACAAATATGGAGTTAAGTGCCTAAAGGACTCCTCCCCAAAATGTTTGGGATAATTATGTCTGGGAACCAGAACTGGACAGGTGGTGAGGTGGGGAATATAAACAAGTGACTTGTAGTTTCCACTATGAGTCTTTTGGTACTGTGGGATTAAACAATGTGCAGATGTTACCTGCTTTTCATAGATAACATTTTATTTTTTAAAGATTCTTTATACAAGAATTAGGATACAGACTAGAGGTGTGGGGGGTTAGAGGATTCACCAGAGACAGAGTGGGGAGAAGAACAGGCAGATCTATTGAGATACACTGCTGAGGGGAGCAGTGGACTGGTCAGGAGAGGTCTGCTATGTCATGTGGGTCAGCTACCTTGCTGGCCTGGGCTAGAACTCTTGCTGCAGTGGCTACAGATAGCTTCATAGTGCTGTGCTTTAACCTGTTGCACCACCATGGAGGGCTCCCATAGATAACACTTTAGATGAGAAGTTAGAAAGTTAGGTAGATTAGGAAAATTACTCTGGCTGGCACTTTGGTGAACAGATCCCAGGAGCCCATTTTGGATTCTCCTACAATAATCTTGGTATAAGGATAAACCTAGAAGTATCTGATTTTAACTTCTCTCTCAATCTGAGTCCCATCATTCTCTTTACAAGCCCCCTTGCTCTCGCTCCACCATAAGGTAGTGCTCTTGGGAATCACCAGGTCACCTGAGGTGGGTTCTCGGCAGAATGTTGGAAGGCAGCACAGTGAGGGGCTTCCTGGATTGCTCATAGCTCGCTGCACAGCTGCCAGCCCCCAAAACCTGGTCTGGACATTCCTTTACACAAATTATGTTCCTCCCTTGCCACTTTGCCTGCTTCGATGAGGACCAGTGGCTCTACTTCAGCTTCTGGACTCCATGCTAGAAGCTGGCGCCTTCTGGTCATTTTCCTAGTTTTTGCCAGTTACCCATAGTCTCTGTTAATCAAATTCTTCCCTTCTTTTGAATTCCTACATTCCATTCTTGCCTGTGCTGTTGACATTGGCTGTGGTAATGGAATTTTCCAGTTTCATAGAAACTGTAGCTGTTTTAAGGCTATGGCTGCTTAGTAAACTCTTTGTTTCTATTATAGCCAGAGCCCTGGAGCTCTTGATGAAACAAACATTTTATAGGATGTAGGGCTTCTCTCTGAGCAGACACCACCAGGTCAAAATACCGATTATCACCACATCGGTCAGTGAGAAAAGCTCTCCCCAGCACCAATTGATTTGGGTTGCTCTGATTTATGTTGTTCATTTTGTAAATAACTGTAAGCAACTAATGACAATGGAAGTGGACACTTGAGGGTGGGGATAAATAATAGAGCCAGATGACTAAGTCAGCAAGACATTGCTAAGTAAACAAAGTAGGTTACAAATCACTGAGTACAGGATGACCCCTTTTTTTCGAGATATGTATGTGTGCACATCATACACAAAAGTGGGGGCCTCAGCAGCCATTCTCAGACCGAAGGACTTAGGAAAGATTTGTACTTGCTTAATTTTTGCTGGCCTGGTTTTTCCAATTTTTTTTCAAATGAACACGTGTTATTTTGTAATAAAAAGAAAAACAAGTTATTTGAAAACATAAATAAAAACAGCAAGATCCTGAGCAAACACCATGTGTTTTGCCTGAATTCCAAATAACCCCTACAAGAAGGGCCAAGAACTGGCTTTGCGGCTGCAGGGGCCCATGGAGCTCTGGGCGGTAGAGGGGTGATGCCTCCTAGGTGGCAGCAGAAGCGTCTGAACCAAAGGGTTAGCAGGTATTCCCCTTTCAAGAAACCAAGTCCAAGGCGTCAGATGGGTGGTCTGGAGACTGGATGACAGGAGAGAGACAGGAACTTATGTTAAAGCTGCAGTGAGAGCCAGAAATCCAGGCACATTTATTTCTGTATCCACTGATCGCCTGCATTGGGCCATCCTTGTGCTGGGAACCAGGGACATGGGAGCCGGATAGCCAGGTAGGGGCCAGGCTGAAGTCACTATTGTAAGTCTTCCTGGCAGGTCTGGGATGCCTGGCAGCCTGCAAGATCCCCAAGTCATGCTGGGCGCCAAGCAGTGGGAAGAGAAAACAGTATTGCTGCAGTCAGGGATCTGCTTCCACTCACCTGACCCTCTGTCCAGCCTTCGCACAGCAGTTTCTCCTTAACCCACGTGTCTCCAGGTTCGGGAGCAAAACCAGTTGGCTTAGATGATTGTTGTTCCATTTTGGAAAATGTCTTAAAATGCTACCTTGCACAAACAAATATACAAAGGACTCTGAAATACATTATCTTCTTGAGAGTTTTGTAAGATAAAGACTGTCATGAGTAGCTGAAACTCAGAGCAAAGACCCAGTTAGGCTGGCCTAAGGTGCTGTTTTCAATGCCACGTGGGAAGAAACAGTGCTGACACAGTCCATCCAGAGACCCTCTGAGCAAGGCTCCGCTTCATAAAACTGCCCTGTTTCCAGCACCATCTGAGTTGCTGACAAGTCAGTTCACTTCAGGGGTTCCCACCACTCCCTTGTAGGGGGTCTATACATTTTTAAACTCAGAGAAACATTTCCTTTACCAGATTATTGACTTGTTATAAAAGGTACAATTCAGAAAGAGCCAGATGAAGAGTTATATAGGGCATGAAATGAGCACCCACCCCTCTCCCCACATCTCTTTGTGTTTATGAACTCAAGCTCTGTGAGCCTCCCAAGCCCTTTTGGGGGTTCATGGAGGCTTGTTGGCATGATTGGTTAATTCACTGGGCATTGGGGATTGAACTCAACCACAGTTTCTCTCAGGTTGGTTCTTCTGGTGACCTTAGGTCATAGAGGGAAGGAGGGGCTTTCCAAAAGTCACCTCATTAACACAGCAAAAGACACTTGTAAGGTTCTCAACACTTGGAAAATTCCAAGGGAATTTTGGAGCCCTGTGCCAGAATGGGACTGAGACCAAATATATAATTCTTGTTATAAATCACAGTATCACAGCTGGGAACCTAGTTTTCTGGCCTTTAATCCAATCCTCTTTCTACTGTACAAACTCACACTTACTTGTTCATTCACCCATTTATTTGTCCTCACACCCCTTGAGTACTGATCATTTGGGGGCACCATGCTAACTAAGCATAGGGGTTCAGAGTTGCAATGTCATGCATCCTTCCCACTGCCCAGCTTTCAGCCTCTGCTGTTACGGGTGTGTTCAGAAAAGCAGGTACAGGCCCCAATAATTACTCTCCAGTTTCTGAACTAGATCAATGACTCTCTATCTTGGATGCACTTAGAATTGCCTGGGGAGCTTTTAAGAAATATCAGTGCCCAGGCCCCATCTCAAACCAATACAATTACCATCTCTGCTGTTTTAAAAGCTCCCCAGGTGATTCTAATGTGTAGCCAAAGTTTAGAACTGTGGTTCTTTAGAGTAAGCACAAAGCATAACCATTTCAGCTACCTTCTGGGAAACAACAGAAGAGGCAAATATTTGTGAAGAGACTGATTTGAGCAGGACTGTCTGGATATTGGGTATGAGCAGGAGCAGCCTAAGCTCAGAGCTTCCTCTTTCATCACCTGAGGTTCTCACAAGGAAGGGGATTGAGATGGCCCAGGATAGCAAGTGTTCTGAGCAGCAGCCAGCGGCCCCTATCAAACCGCACGCTCAAAGTAGAATGGTTTTGCTGAGCCCTCCAGTATCTCCGAGATTCTCTTAGGCAGGCCAAGGTGCAGAAGAGGGAACTTAGAACTGGATGTGGCTTCGAGAGGATCTTATCCGAGCTCATACTTTAACTAGCTAAGAAATTGAATCCCAGAAAGGGGAAATGACTTGAAACAATTAGAGAACAATGCAAAACAGAACATGATTTAGTGCCAAAATGTGGCTACAGGCCAAACTGCCTACTCTTAGTGCTTTTGAGGACTAATGGTTCGCCATGGGTCATAGTGTACTAGCACTTTCTAGGTTGATTGACATTCACATTTTTATCTCCCCAGAGGCATTTAGCTGGAACAAACTCATAAGCTAAATTAGATAAAGGCAGACAAGAGAGGAAGGAGGGAGGACAAAGCGCCTTCTAATCTGCTGAACATTCGCTGCCTTTGCTTGCGCCTCACAACAGCTCACAGGGCAGACCCCTATCATGCTCATCTTCTAGACGGGGAAACTGAGGCACAGAGAAGTTAGGCTAATTTACCTCAAATCATAGAGTCGGTAAGTGCACAGTGGAATTTGATCGTGTCTGCACTCGCTGCTGTGTTTACATTTGTAAAATCATGATATTAGACCTCACATTCGCTTTGGATATGCAACTTCCCAGCAGCTCTCTGAACCGGGTAGAGTTTAATGGTGACTGACAGACACAGTATTGCGCCATCTCCTGGAATCACCCACCTTTTCTCTCTTGTCATGTTTTTTACTTACTTGCTCCCAGTTTCCCATGTTGATGGATGTGACTGGCTAAACTACCAGGCCGTGGGTGGGAGCAGCAGCTGCAGAAATCAGGGTGAATCCAAGGTGAACTCTGCAACCTGGACCAGTCGCCTAGGACAGCTTCCTGAGGGAGGGGGAGCCATGCATTGTGGGATCCCACGAAAAAGTTCAGGGGGAATGGAAGGTGGGCCTTTTCCCCCAAGAGATACTCGTTTAATCTAGGGACAGAAAATGCCATTTGCTAAATACGTGAACACACCTGTGACAGTACATTTTGCTTTCTCGAGGAAATTCTGTAAACAGGGTTGGCTTCTTCCCAGCCAGGAGCATGTTTCGGTGTCGCTTCATCACCGTGGGGTAAGCGTGGTCTGCCAGTCGAAGGAGGCTCTGTGACCTGGGGGGACAGAATCACCACACCTATCTTTGTCCCAGGCTATGAAGCTGCTTACCTTGTGCTTCCTCCTCTTGTTTATTCATAGGAATTCTCTCTCATTGCCAGGCAACAAAATCTCAGCCTAGATTTCTGAGAGGCTTGAATGCCTTATGTCTGAGCTTGTGTGTTATGCATTTAAAGTCTGGGGTGGCAGCAGACCTCTCCTGTCTCGCCCTCAGTAGTGTATTTCAGTAGAGCTGCCCACTCTGTCTCCGGTGAATCCCCTGACCCCCCACTCCTCTAGCCTATACCCCAGTTTGTGTATGCATAAATAAGTAAAAATCTGTCTATTTCCTACCCCATTGGCTCCATATGACATTTTTTCCTCAGATGCCTTTCTCTCTCTCATGAAGAAAACGGTGAATTTTTTGTTTGTTTGTTTGTTTCTATAAAGCAGAATATGCCCCCCAAGATTCTCTGCCTATCAGCCAGTCTAAAGGGCTGGAGGGGAAGAAGTGATCTTTTTCTGAGCACCTACTCTGTGCTCACTACCTAAGGCACAGGTGAAGAACTTTCCACCACAGGATTTTGCATCAGATGGGCTGACCTGGGCATCTTGACTCCCCCTGCACCTCTACCTAGCTCTGTAAAACTGGCTGAAATTTCTGAATCTCAGGGTTTTCTCTCATTTAATTGTTTCAGCACTTTATTGAAGTATTATTGACAGATAACACAATATGTCTATTTAAAGTATACCGTTTGGTAAGTTTTGATCAATGTGTGTACCCATGAAACTATATCCCATTTGAGGTGGTTTGAAGTCTCAGCACCTCCCAGGTTTTCTCCTGCTCTTCATGGGCCCTGCCTTCTACCCCTTTCTTTGTAGGAGCCACTGAACTGCTTTTTTTTGAGTGTGGAAGGCACAGGTAATGACTCCCACGCAAGGTGCCTTTTTGGTTGACGAGGCTCATCAGGAGAACCTGAGTGACTTAAAAGGTGCTGGCAAAAGCTTGGACAAGGAGTGTGTCTCAAGCTCAATGGGATTTGTCCTGGAGGCCAGGATTGATGGTGGAAGATGCTGTTTCAGGAAGGAATCCTACAACAGCAGAGGCAACTGTGAGAAGCACTGGTGACCTAATTATGCCAGATAACAAGGCTGAAGTGGCAGATGGAGAGGCTGACCTGACCTACAGAGACAGTTCATAGAACACGGTATTTCTAGGGAAAGATAGAAAGGAGACTGCTAAATAGTGAGAACCAGTCAAGAAAGGATGAGTAGAAGACTGAGGTCAACATTGCTCCAGTAGAAAGTCATCATGTCTTGCCCCATTTCAGGGTCTCATTTCTAGGTTATTCTCAGACCTAGAATATCTAGACTGAGGAAAAACTGGTTATCTTTGAGGCAGACCCTAGAAAACTAAGACAGGTATATGTAGAGCTCTTCAACCCTTCTCTAAAATGATTTATGGCTATTTCCTTGAACAACCACAGACTGGGGGAAAGGAATACTGACTGGGGGAAAGGAATACTGTCCTTCCTGAGGGAAGCTGGGTACAGGGATCCAACATGTTGGTGGGGATACCCAAGAATGTAAAATGGCAGCAGCATACTGCATCAGGTAATAAGTGGACTTTACCCAGGTCTGTCTCACAGTGGGTCTGCTGGGTCCTCTTACCACCTTGGTGGTGTTTTCCTGATTCCCAAGTATATTCACTGGAGTGAGCACAGTAAGCAGTTGATAGAATCTTCACATTGTTCCTTAACCTATAGAGTAGGAGCTAATATAATAGGAAAAGGCAAGCTGGAATTGTCTCCTGCCCTCCCCTCCCCTGCTCCTAAGATAGCAAACAAAATCAGTGTCCCATCCAGGAGAAAATAACATCCACAGTGACAGACAACATCATACTTTTATAGTCTTGCTCCAGGGCTATGTTCCAAAGGGAAGCAAGCATCTGGCCATTCCACAGAATGTCACATGGGTCGCTGGTATTGACTTTTCATGTTAGTCAGATCTGATGAGCCAGAAATGCAGGTAATCTGGATGCCTTGATGAGATATACATCCACCAGAGGGTGAATAGACCTCACATTCAGGAGCCTGCTACATTGATGATAATTCTAGGTAAAAATGATCACTTTAAAAGATTTGACATAATTTTAGATGCATAGAAGAAAGGCAAAAAAAAAAAAAAAACAATCAAAAACCCAAAACACACCAAACCCTGAGATTTCCAATATAGCCTTTTTTTAAAATCCAACTTGCCCTTATGCTAGCACCTTTTATAAGACTTGGACATATAGCAAAACAAGGAAAGTAACCTTGGTGCAATGCTATTATTGAAAGTACTCATCCCGACGTAGATAGTGAAATGGTACAATGGGTTTATGACACTTGGGACGTTTTCTCCAAAGTAAAGGCCAACTTACTGCATCTTCTCACCCCCCACCCCCCTCACCATTAAGAGAGAAGAGCAGCAAAACACTTGGTAGATCTTTCCAGGTTGACAAGGACAGTGGCTAGTTTTAAGGGGAGGTTCTGATTCCGAGAGCTTGGCATCCTGCCCGGTCTGTACTACAAGCAACTCCGCTCCTCAGGCCAAAGCCCCTGACACATCATGGTACTACAGGTCCCGGTGGCAGAGGAAGGGGCATGGGACACTTCTAGCAAGTTCCAAAAGAGGAGTCCTAGTACCGTCCTCTGAGGTTCTGGATCACGGAGACAGATCATGTAGGAGACAGATCATGTAGGAGACAGACGCATACCTGTTTGAAAAGCAGCTCCTGGCATATTCCTGAACCCTAACAGAGCCTGAGCACCTGCTCACAGGCACCACTTGACCAGCAACCCAAACTGGCCATCATGAATTGAGTAATATCAGCCCCACCAGCTCATGGGTTTGGCCCAAGCAGCAATCAGGGTTGAGTTTGAGCAAGCTCAGAGGACACATGTAAGTTGCATGAAAAGATGGCTTAGACCTCCATTTCTCCTGCCTTTTCCTTTACCCCTGGTTCGATAGGGTTGGCGTATAGGTACTAGAGGAAAGTAGACTGCTGCTTCATTGCGGAGCTACTCAGAGTAGGAGTGATTTCCTTGTGGGCAGGATTTAGGCCAGTGCTCCTAGTCATCTGTTTTGCATGGCAGATAATTGGGTCAAGAGGAGGGCTGTACATGGACATTTGCAGTGGCAAATGGCTTAGGTAACTGGCCAGTGGGCTAGAAGAAGCAAGCTTGTTAGAATGCAGACAAGAAAGATCAGAGTAGGAACCCAGGTGGAGTGAACACCAATGTTATGAAAGACTTTGTGTGATATGCTAATGATTCCAAAGGTTGGCATCAGAGTTAGGTATAAAAACTGATTGGCACTCAAATCCCTGGCTCTGCCACCCACTGGCCTCGAGATCATAGGCATGGAGCTTACCTTCCTAAGCCTCATACCCACCCATCAGAAGGATATCTTGGAATTAAAAGATGTTCGTGAAGGGCTCAGACTAGACCTAGCATGCTGTGTGTATTTAATACATGCTGAGTAGTTGTTATTATTTTTTTAAAGATTTATTTATTATTTATGCATACAAAACTGGGGTCCAAGCCAGAGGTGCAGGGGTGGTGAGAGGGCTCACCAGAGTGGGGAGCAGAACGAGCACATTGACAAAGTACACTCCTGAGGGGAGCAGCGGGCAGGTCAGGAGAGGTCTGCTGTGCCATGTGGGTCACCTCCAGGCCGGGGATTGAACTCACACTAAAGAAGCTGCGGCTAGCTTGCAGTGCTGCTGTGCTAACATGTTGGGCCACCAGGGAGGGCTGTGTTATTGTTATTTTAAGTAACGTGGTGCTTGAAATCTTAAGGGGTAAGTTATCAGGTAGGAAAACTGAACCGTAGGGAAATGAAATGACTTAACCAAAATTTCAGTGTTAGAAATGAGATTCAAATTCAGGTCTGCTTTGGCTCCCACAGGCATGTACAGTTTCTCTGAAAGCTTGCTATAACGTACAGTTTCTTTTTCCTTTGTAGCAATTCTGATGAGAAAATAATTCTCCCCGTTTTACAAATGAAGGAACTTGAGTATCAGAAAAATGGTATGATTTTTGACTAGTAATCAGAAGAAGGTGGAATTTGAGCTACTTTTTCTGTACTGTTTAACAGTCGTTTTATTTGGGGCAGGAGTGGTGATGGGCTTCATTAAGGGGAAATTCTGTGGGGGGGAATCTAAGAAAGCTACTATTCCATTCCGGCTCTGGGATCATGAACTGTTTCTACCTAATGGACCTCCGTCCCAGTGCAAAGGACCTACTTTATCAATAGTTAATAAATTATTAATAGGGTTATACCCTGAAGTAGAACAAAAGAGTCTTTTGTTCACGATGAACTCTTCGCTTCCTTGGAATTCATCTAACTTGTAAAGTTTTTGATTTCAGTGATGTTTATGATCCAATTGTATTATAAGCTCATGTATTTTTAAGCAACCCATTGAACTTGAGTACAAGAATGATCAGCTTTGGATATTGGCAAATAGGAAATCTCAGAAGTCAGTTATGCTTTATGGGAATCCATTTTTTTTGGTGAGGGGAACCCCTAATGTCCTGATGACCACAGAATACATTTACCTAAATCGCAGCAACATTGTCTTGTGTTTCTGTTTTGTCAGACTCTAGTCAGGGTGCGTTAGTACCATGTTCCTTGCGTTTATCTCACAATTTCCCCCTCTTACCTCTTGCCACTCATTGACGTTGAGATCATGGGCAAGGAGTTACCTTCCTAAGCCTCACCCCCCACTCATCAGAAGGATATCCTGGAATTAAAAGATGATCATGAAGAGCTCACACTGGAACTAGCACTCTGTGCGTATTTAATACGTGCTTCTATTACTTGAATAGAAAATACATGTTTGTTCTTTGTCCCCTGTTCTTGACACAGGACTTATAAATCCCTGCATTTTTTTGAGAGATGAGAAGATAGTAGGGTCTTTCATTATTCATAACAAGCCCCTTTCAACCTGAATTTATGTCAGTGAGTCAACTCTTAGAAGCTGAGGGCTGGTTGCCAGAGGAACCAACTGTGTGATCAGAGGGGCCATGAATACTCAGCATCTTGCAGATTCCTCACCCTCTCATGCATCTCTTCCATTTGGCTGTTTTCTGAGTTACAGCTTTATGATAAACCAGCAACCATAAGTTAAGTGTTTTCCTGAGTTCTGTGAACTGTTCTAGCAAATTAGAATCACAAGAGGGTGGCATGGGGGCCCAGTTTTACACCCAGTTGGTGCAGAAAAGATTAGGAAGCTTAGGCTTGTAACTGTCACCTGTGGGTGGGAGGCAGTCTTGAGTCCTTAACCTGTGTGGTCTGCATTAACTCTGAGCAGTGTCTGGAATGAGTTACATTGAAGGACACCCTGTTGGTGACCACAAAGAACTAGAGAATTGCTGGTGAAGCAAACCCACACATGGGCTGGTTGTCAAAATTATCTTGGGTGAAAAATTGCCAATGCGTTTAGACTCCAGTTTCAATACTTTCAGGTCACACCACTCAACCCCCCAAGGAAGGCTATGACTAGGTGGGAAAAAAAAAAAAAAAAGCCTAGGACAATTCATTCACAGCAGTTCACCTTTATTCAGCATTCACAATATGCAAATACATAGCCTTATAGCCTTAGTTCTCTTCCCAGGCCAGCTAGGGAAGCTACAGAGATGCAGAGATAAACTATTACATAAACCTTACCTTCAGGGTCTTCATAGTTTTTTTTCCCCCAGGTGTCTGACATCAAGAAACTTAAAAGTTGTTGGAGCTAGGGAAGGGAGAATTTAGAGGTCTGTTGGTGGGGAAGGGAGATTGTTGGTTTAACAATCTCATTTTTAAGATAAAAATGAAGACTAAGGTCACAGGACTAGTTAGCAGAGTTGGTTTTAGTACCTTGTCTATCTTCATTTTCTAATTCAATGTTACACATCTTAAATGTACTAAACATTTCTGAACAAAATTAGGTTGTGAAGTTGATTTAGGAACTTTCGATTCCGAGTTTGGGGTAAAATTTTGTTATATTGAAATTATGCATCCCAAACCTAAGATCTTCATTATTACTACACTATGTTATGTAAGTTGTTACTTGCACTATATGTTATGGTTTTTTACATTAAAAAAGAAAATCCCCAACTCCTTGCAGAATAAACGCACCTCAGTGACAGACAAGCTGTAGGTATGATGTGTGATTGTATATTATTTAAAACATTTTTTCTTGTAGTGAATCTTTGTTGAAGGCCAACAGGAGGGAGGCATTGTGTAGGAAATAAAGAGTTTTAACCACAGTTCCCACCAGGAAGGAGTTTAGAGTGTAGTAGGTTAGGGGCAGACACCCGCAGTGAAAGTGATGAATCCCTTTCAAGATTGCAGAACAGTCGCGGCGGCTGTTTGCCTGGGGCTGGAAACTTCGCGAGCAGTTCCAGAACTGCTTCTAGGGGTGACTTGCCCCGTTGACTCATCGCTACTAAATGCAATCCCCCCCAGATTTGATTTCCACTCTGAAACTCCAAGGGTTGGACGGCATACTTTCTGGAGCACAGTGCTCAAAGATTTCCTATTCCTATTGTTTCTCGCTTCTGCATTCCGGGCTCCCCCGTTTCCCCCCCATCCCGGCCCCCCACCCCTGCAGCTGGGCTGACGTGAAGCGAGCTCCGCCCCTTTAAAGGGGCCCCGGAGCTCAGCGTCCCGGGTGCTCCTCCCCCACAGGGGAACCGCGGCGGGCGCCCGGGACCCGGGCATCCCACGCAGCCGGGGACGCCGTGCGTCACGGCGCTCGCAGCCAATCAGGGCGAAGCCTGCCGGGACGCATTACTAGGGCGACGAGCCGGACGCCTCCCCGCTTTGGGATGAATTAGCGGCGGGTTCTTCTCGGAGGTTGCGACCCCTACGGATTCCTCAGCTCGTCCACGCGCCACCCTCGGCGTCGCACGCACGTCGTCTCCTGCGGGTCACAGGTGGGAGCCTGGAACTGTCAAGTGGGGGTCACGGCGCGGGGAAAATGGCGGCGGCGCCCAGGGGATCCCCGAGTTGGCGGAGGATGGGGGGGGGGATTGTGCTGTTGCACAGGTTTTCCCCCTAAGTCGCGGGTCTCCCCCGGTCGCGTCCCAATAACGGCCATTGGGCCGGGAATTAGGATCTCGACCCAGGTGGCGGCTTCTCCGGCTCAGGTGAGAGGAGGCGCGGGGACGCGACTCAGAAGCTGGCGGAGACGTCGGGGCCCGCGGGGCGGCACGGACCGGGTGGGAGAGGGCCAGGCGGTCGCGAGAGAAGAGCCATGTGTCCAGTCACTGTTTATAGAGGAACCCCGAGGCTTTCCTGCTCCATACTCCGGGGGGGGGAGGGAGCTGCTTGAACGCTGTCCCAGCTCTGCTATTGCCTGGTGTGTGTCCCAGGGGGTCAGACACCTACCTGTGGATGCTAGAGTGTCACTGCTGTGCTGGCAAAAGCAGGCCTTAGCCAGGGACTCATTCAAGTCTGATCATTAACATGCATCTTAACTTCAACTTGCCCATTTCAAGAGAATTAAGAGGTCTCCAGGTGCTATGGATATGTGTTGCTTCCTTGCATTGTGGTGGTTGAGGTAGGTGCCCAAAAAAATTGCATCTGTCTTTCAAGCTCATTAACTCTTTTTCATGTGCACGTGGTTGTCAGTAAGAACGGGGATCAGATTCAGTCTAAGCCCAGGGAGATATTGAGGGTAAATTTTGGTGAAGGTCTTACAGTGATAAAATATTGTCACTATGTCAGTTGCTTATTTGTGCTAAAAACATCAAGCCATGAAATGTAAATTGTTGGGGTCGAGTTTTGTTTTTTTTTTTTTTAACGTGAATGAGAGTCCTTTTTTGAAAAGTTATATTTTTAAGAGTAAAAGAAAATCATTTGTTTAAAAACTGTTTTCCTTTTTAAAAACATTTCTATGAACACTTTGTGCTTTGATGTGACAGATAAGCATACAATTAAGTGACTTTGGTAACAGGCTTAATTTTGTCTGCTACTAAGAAAGCACAATAGCTCTTCATGGTTCTTTCTTCAGTAGCTGCTTTTTGGAGTGTTTACCTAGAGTTAGGCACTATGAAAGGCCTCTCCTACCTTTTAACTTGGTAGTTACTTTGCTGATAAATAAGAATAAACAGGGAAAGCCCAAAGAAATCTTGCAAACTGGATTAGTAGAGAGCTGGTTTCTTTGGCCAGGGACTGGGGTTTGATGTGGTGTCTAGTTCCAATTTTGCCACTTAAAGTACCTTGTGAAATCAAACTGTCAGTATCTGAAATGTGCATTGCATTTCTTATCCAGATAAACAACCACATGCACTGTTGTGAAGAGGGAAAAAGATGATGCTATGTAAGAGGGCTTGAAAAAGTTAAAAACAGAAATAACACTTGGCATTTATTACTACAGATTTACTCTGACAGGCACAGTTTTCAATGGCCTTGAATATGCTAACTCAGTTACCCAGGAAGATTGTGAACTGAGAACTTTTCATCATTTAATGGGGGGTGGAGGAACTGGGGCACATTGAAGGTTTTAAGTTATTTGTCCCAAACTACACAACTGGGATGGTAATTACAGCCTCAGTTCCTAACAGCCATACATGCTATGTTCCTGTATCTTGCAGGTGTGCCATATGTTAAGGGAAATATGCAAACAAATTTTCAGTGAAGTAATTTTGTCTGTCATCTTTTACCTGTATAGATTATAACTGTGACTCATTCCATTGGCATTGCATAGTGGTTTATATGTGATGATTACAGTTGATTTGATTAAGTGGCATATTCATTTTAACTTTATGCCCCATTATTTTTTAAAAGGCATTTTAAAACACTTGTGACTAATTTCTAACAGGAAGCACATATCAATTATTAAGGAAGATTTTAGTTTTAATACACTTTTTAAAAGAGTGGTAAGCTGGGTGGCTTTTAAAAGAAAACTTGTGTTAGGTTCATTATTTTGACATCTCGTACTAATTTTCGTAGTCTCTATAGAAAGACGATAACACAAGTAAAAAGTGACTGTGGTGTTCATTCTTTCACTGAACCTTTGATGGAATTGCCCTGCCACGTGTTTGGTATTAATTGATGATCTTATCCTGAGTCCAGTGAGATGCCCCTGGTTTGTCAGAAGCTTGTAGAGCAGTGAATGAGACAAACAAATAAATAATTAACTGACGCAGTGTAATAAGGACTGAAGTATAGTTGCGGCAAGTACATGGAGTTGTATGGATACTTAGAAGGGAACAGTTGCTTCTGCAGGAGTAGTCCTTGCCAAGAAAGGAGAGGAGCTGACTGCAGGCTAAAAAGAGAAATGTCTACTAGCCAAAGAAAGAAGCAGTGCAGTCGGAATGAGAGTACATTAGTGTCCTGGGGCCAGAGTACTGCGGGACTTCCTGGAGAGAAGCCAGGAAAGTTTGGTGCCAAATAGTGAATTCTCATCTAAGAGAGTTGACTGTATCTTGTGGCAGCTGGTTGGACAGAAGGGTCTTAATCATGATTATGAGAAACAGCTTTATGTCCTAGGGAGGTGACTGGTGATGGGGTGAAAGACCATGCAGTTTCCATATTCCAGACGAGAGAGGGTAGGGGTTTGATCCAGGTCCCAGTGCATTGACTGTGACAGAGCAAAGTTCAGAGTCTCCCATACACATTTTGAAAGTGGAGTGAAAGATTAGATCTGAAGAATAATGGAGTGGGGTGGGGGAAGACAGCTGTGGAGTGAAAAGAGTAAGGTGTTCCTTTTAACTAATTGAGGAGCAAGGGTAGAATATGGAGTTCCTTTTTAGGTTTTGGAGAATTGTGAAATCCTGAGCTTTTTGCATCAAAGATGGTATAACAGAAACAAGCTGGTAATTTCCTCTAGGCCCCTGATGTTTCAGACAACAGAAAACTTAATTATATCATCAAAGGACAGTAAGGTCTTGTGTCATGGTCATGCCATTGGAAGAAAGCCATTCAGAAGGAGTGGGAAGACTCATTTAAGTATGGTTGGGTTAAAATGCTACAATAATGGGTATTTTCCACAATTTGGTTTTTAGTATATTTATACAGGAGTCATTATAATATGGAAGTAATCACAACGAAGTTTTCTACTTGCCAAACTGACCACTGCTCAGCATAGCTCTACAGAGCTCCAGCTTCCAAAAACACTGCGAACTACTCCAAACAACTGCAAGGTGCAGTTGCAAAACTTGAAAAGACAGTATTTCATGGGTTTAGAGCAGTCAAGAACTGCTCAAACCATAATTTTCACAAATCAAAGATTGGTGAGTAGGGTAAGGCAGAAGTTTCTTTAAAAAGAACTCTAAAAGCTATGCTTTTGAAAATGTTGGATAAATTTGACTTCACACTTCATTAAAATTGAGAACTTATCTCCAGCTAAAGACACTGTTAAGAGAATGAAGGGCAAAATACAGATTCAGAGGAAATTTGCAATTTGTTTGATCTAGGATTCATACGAGTGTGTGTGTGTATGTAAAGTTAATAAGAAAAAGACAATTTCATAAAAGAAAATGTGCCAAAGTCTTGAACAGGCATTTTCTAATAGTGCATCTCTGAGTGACCAGTGTGTATATTACAAAGGTGCTCAATTAGTCAATGGGAAAATGCAAATTGAAACAATAATGAGATACTGCCACCTTTCAGAATGACTAAAAATTAAAAAAAATTGTACTGGCAAGGATGTATGGTAGCTGAATCTTTATGTTGGTGGGAATGTAAATGTAATTTTGAAAAATTGGTATTCCCAATATACCAGTAATTCTACATCCAAAACAAATGTGTCTATTGAAAAAAAAAAGGTAAGAGTGTTCATAGCACTTTTATTCATAATAACTAAAAGTTGGTTAAAACCCAAATGAACATTAATATTGGAATGAGTGAATAAGTTGTGGCATATTTAGATAAAGAAACACTACAAAAACAAACAAAATAATGAACTTTTGATATACGCATCAACATGGGCAGATCTCAAAGACTAAGCCAGACAAAAGATCGCATACTATTTGATTCTATGGGAAGAAATTCAAAAACAGGTTCTGCCATTTCCTGGTGAATGAAAGAGGAGAGAATAGTGGTTCCTTGGGGGACGTGGTGGCCACAATTGGGAGGGAGCATGAGGGAACCTTCTGGGATACTGGAACTATTTCTTTATCTTGAAATGGATGGTGCATATACTTGTAAAAATTCAATTGCACACCTAAGATTTGTGCATTTTACTTTTTACACCTTAATTGAGAAAGAGGCACGAGTGACAGTTGGCAGTGTTAGATCAGTTAACTTTTGAGGAGGAAAATCAGTAGACACTATGATGAGAAATGAGCTTTAAAAGAAATTAAAGAGTATATGAAAGGCTTGGTGGGGGAGGGGCTGATGAAATATGAAATTTTTTTGTTGCTGTAAAAATAGCTTAATTGTCTTGCAAATGTGAAGTCACAGTTGTCATGTTGTGCCTGCCTTACCATTTGGCTACCAAGCCTTGTTCTTTGCCAGTTGGTTAGTTCATTCTCCTAAGGATTAGTGCAGTTGAAAGTGTAACCTAAATTTTGGTAAATACACAGTATGAGCATAAATTTTTTTTTTTTGAGAAAGGGGACATTCCGATCAAATCTCGGTTTTATCATTATGAAATGTGTTCCTTGTTTTATGAGAAATCGTTTGGTGACTTTTTCCCTTTTATGCTAATCACTTTTGGATACTGAGGACTAGCTGCAGCCCCTTTGGCTACCAGGGTGTGCATATAATCATGGAGCTGAGAAAACCTTTTGTGAGTCCTCTGAAGCAGTGAGGTAAGGCTCAAAAAAGGACTTTGTGCACTTCAGTCTGGTGTGACAGAAAGAGCTTCTCATCTTCATCCTTTCCTCTTCTAGCCCTTAGGCCTGGGGTTCCCTAAGGTGGTGACTGGGAGTGGGGGGCCCGAGGGAAGCCACCAGGGAAAGCTGACAGGAGATGATGATGCATGCAGTTGAAGTCTCTGAAACTGAAATTTGCTCAGTTCTTCACAGGAAGTAGACTGCCTTTCTAGGGATGGTAAAGGGAAGAATTAAACTCTCTTTAGTTTTCCATCTCAAATAAGAGATCAGTTCTACTTTATGGTTCTAGGTGTATGGTTAATTCTCAGAGAGATTAATCTTGGTGAGCTTTTGGACTAGCCGCACAAATAGTGGGTGGCAAATAGGAGTAAGAGGATGATAAGGGAGAGGAATGAGCAGGGACAGTTACTCTTGTGTGGCTGGGAGCAGGGCATGAAAAGGATTGTTTTTAACTCTGACAGCAGCTCTGCTCCTCTAGGAATGTTTCGTCATCTTGGGGGAGGCAGCTTTGTGGGTGGCTTTTAGTGTTTCTGCTGTCTTGGAATATGAGAGCACTTGATTAACATTATTTTTCTTAATGTGAATGTAGCCTTTATATAAAAATTTGCTTATGTGGAGTTAGGGAGGAAAATGATGGGAACTAAGAGTGGTTTGAACATCAAAATTGAACATTTCTGTACACTTACCATGAACTGGGTGATTGGGAAAGAGTTGACTAAGATGCCGCTCCTGTCCTTGAGCTTGTTGTCTAGAAGGGGAGAATAACATTCATTACAGAGATCATTGAGACAGTCTCATCTCTAGGTTTTCTGTGGTGAAAGTTAAGCATAGCAGCTGTCAAGTTAGTGTGGGGACCATAGGTGGTAGTGATGCATCTCTCTTGGTGATGGTGATGATGGTGCTGGTTAATCTTTATTGAATGCTTACGACATACCAGTTTCTGTTCTAAATGACTCGTTTAAAACTCCTTCAATCGTTACAACTTTCCTTATTAGGTAAAATACTATTATAATCTTTGTTATCTATGAGGAAACTGAAGCCCAGAGAGGTTAGGTAACGTGGATTTGAACCTAGACAGTCTAATTTCAGAGTCTGTGTTGCAATACCTTTTTAAATCCAGTTTAAAATTTAAATATA
>NW_004567121.1:24532675-24605473 GCF_000260355.1 Condylura cristata | reverse complement strand
TGACTTTAAAAGTAAAAGAAATTAGTCTTTTACTTTTAAAGTCACAAAGTTGAATAATGTATTTCCCAACCATCTACCCCTTTTGGGGGAAAACAGATTATCTATGAGGAAACTGAAGCCCAGAGAGGTTAGGTAACGTGGATTTGAACCTAGACAGTCTAAGTTCAGAGTCTGTGTTGCAATACCTGTTTAAATCCAGGTTAAAATTTAAATATACTGTGCTAAAATGGCTTTAAGTGAAAGAGATTATTTGCATGTATTACATGTTAGGTTCAAAGTTTTCAAATAGCCAGGCTAATGTAATTAACTGCATAGGGGCATTCCCTCTCTAATGGGAAGTTTTAAATGAGACACATCTCTGCCTTTCTCCCCTTTGATGTGTTTCCATGGTGGTTCCTTTACTGTGCTTTGCGCTTGCACATTTTATTACTTCACTCTGAAACTGCATTATAACAGACACATAATATTTTAGCATGTAGTATTCCAACTGGAGACTGAACTACTGGAATAACATGCTTGCTAATGTAACTGAAATTTTAAATTTAAGTTGTATTTTTAACATGTTTGTTCATTAGGACCAATTGATTAAATTAAAGGAAGAATTATATATGCTTTCTTTTTCTTTTTTTTTTTTAAGATACAGATCTGGGGTTCAGGCCAGAGGTGTAGGGGTGTTGAGAGGATTCACCAGAGACAGAGTGAGGAGCAGAACAGGTCCACTGAGTACACTGCTGAGGGGAGCATCTGGCGGGTCAGGAGAGGTCTGCCGCGCCATGTGGGTCACCTCTGGGGCCGGGATCGAACTCATGCTGAAGTGGCTTTAGCTTCTTAGTGCTGTGCTTTAACCTGCTGCGCCCCCAGGGAGGGCCCTGTCTGCTTTGTTTTTAAAGAATGTGAGAGAAGTGTAGGAGCAGGATTGAAATGATATAGAGTAAAAGATCTAAGGTATGCTACAATGCCCTTATTTGCAAAGTTTATTTATGATAGGTTAGCTTTTCTTTCCTTCAATGAAGATAAACATTAGAAGTCAGAGTTCAGATAGAATCTTTGCTAGAGCAACTAACTATTAAAAATAGGTCTTAGTTTTTGAGTGGCATGATCCTTGATGTCTACATTGGACATAATGATTTCAAAACTATAGTATTTTTATTATAATGATTTCAAAACTATAGTATTTTTATTTTTCCATCTAGACTTTTTTAATTCTCAAAAATTAGTGTCTATTCTTATTTTGAAATAAGAACTAAAATTGAATCTTGTTTTTTCTTTAGCAGCTATACTTCAGGCTTCTCAAGGGCACTTTCTATATATGTTTATTAGCTCTTGACAACACTTCTGAGAGATTGGTATCCAGCTCAGGGTTCTTGTATCAAATACCACAAATACAACAGACATTAAATTTTTCACAGTTCTGGGATCATAGAGGTGAGCTGAGATCAAGGTGTTGGGGGGCCATGCCCCCTCCATAGGGGGCATGAAAAGAATCTGCTTTTCACCTCTTCTAGCTTCTGTGACTGCCTGTGTTGCTGGGTTTGTGGCAACAGGGCCCCAGTCCCTGTCTTTCTAGTTACGTTGCCTCCTCCTCTTCTGTCTGTGGTCAGACCTTCCGGTCTCTCATTTAAAAGAATACATGTGTTATAGTTAGGATCCATGTTGATAGTCCAGGAGAATCTCCTCATCTCAATATTTAATTTTATCTACAGTTACTGTTTTTTATTTTAAATTCTACAGAAGGTAACAGGTTCCAGGGATTAGGTTATTTTTGAGAGGGTCATTATTCTGCCACAGAATTTGTTAATCTGTGTTTTGCAGTGACTTTAAAAGTAAAAGAAATTAGTCTTTTACTTTTAAAGTCACAAAGTTGAATAATGTATTTCCCAACCATCTACCCCTTTTGGGGGAAAACAAAACAAAACAAAACAAAACAAAACAAAACAAAAAGAAATCTCCTGAGCTCATAGGATTTGTTATACAGCATTGTTAGGGATTCCTTTTTTTTTAATTAGACACTTCATTTTGAGATAATTGCAGAGTACATGTAGACTTAAGAAATAATACAGACATCCCATGTTTTCTCCTCTGGTAACATCTTGCAAAATTATAGGACCATATTGCAGCAAGAATATTGATATTGACAGAGCCAAGTCACAGAACAGTTTCACAACAAAGATTCCTTATGTTGTCTTTTGATAACCACACCACCCCTTTGCTGATTTCTGACAACTAATGTGTTTTTCATTTCTATAATTCTGCCATTGCCAAATTGTTATGTAAGTGGAATTATACAATGGGTCATCACCCTCTGGGAATTGCCTTTTTTGCCACTTAGCGCAATTCCAAGATTTATCCAGGATGTTCCAAGTATCTATGACTAGTTGATTTGTCTTGTTTAATATTTGTTACTATCCTTAATTTTTTCGTATGGATGTATCCATTGAAGGGTATCTTAGGTTGTTCCTACTTTTTGGCTGTTAAGAATAAAACTACCATGAACATTCATAGGTGTTTTTGTGTACCCAAGTTTTCATTTCACTGGGTAAATGCTTAATGAAATATCTGGGTCAAACAGTAATTGTATAGACGGGTAGGTTTATTTCTGTGTCATTTCTATTCCATTGAGCCGTATTCCTTATCCTAGCCTCACTATCACAGTTACCAGTGCTCTGTGGCAAGTTTTGAAAATGGGACCTGTGAATTCTTTGTCTTGTTCTTTTCAAGATTGTGTAGTCTGTTCTGGATCCCTTGAAAGGCCATGTGCATTTTAGAATTAATTTATTAATTTCTACAAAGAAATCAGCTGTGGATCTGATAGTGTTTTTTAATACATTTGTTGAGCTGTACAGCCAGCACCACACTTGAGAAGTTTTTTGTCATCTCAAATATCTCAATATCAATTAGTATCTCCTCCCTATCTCACCTGCCCTAGGCAATTTACAAATCTACTTTCTAACTCTATAGATTTGCCCGTCTGAACATTTCATATCAGTGGAACCATATATGGTCTTTTGTGACTGGCTTCATTTACTTAACGTAGTATTTTCAAGGTTCATCGATAATGTCGCATATAACTACCAGTTTTTTGGTGGCTGAAAAATACTCTGCGGTGTGGCAATACCACATTTATTTATCCATTCATTAATGAATGGATATTGGGACTATTTTCATTTCTTGGTTATTATGAAGAAATCTGCTATCAATATGCACGCATTGTAGTCTGCTCTTATCAGTGGGGGTAGCAGTAGAGCGCAGCATTCAAACTAAAACTCGGAATAGGTGTATACGGCATAGCACCAAGGCCTGTATATACTGTTGGTTTTCTGAGTCCTGTGGTATCTGTGTGTTTGCCCTCTTGAGGATCTGCCAGACTATTTTCCAGGCAGCATCATTAGCAGGTTTCCCTTTTCTCAGCATCATCACCAACACTTGTTATTGTCTGCTTTTTTCATTGAAAATGAAATTCTAGAGGAATGATATCTTAATTTTCTTGTAGGTATGAAATGATTTGTGTTTTCCTGATGACAAATGATGAAGTCAAGCATCTTTTCATGTGCTAATTAGTCATTTGTACATTTTCTATGGCAAAGTATTCATAGCCCTTGCCCATTTTTAAATTGGGTTATTTGCCTTTTTAGTACTGATTTGCAAAAGTTCTTACTTTAGGTAAAAACACTTAACATATATATATATATATATATATATAATTAGAAAAAGTTTCTCCATTCTTAGGCTGTCTTTTCACTGAAATACAGTTTTTTTTTTTTTAATGTTAATTTTATGTCTGTGCCTTCACTCATCATTTTAGGTGTATGAGGCTTTGGGGATAGATTTCTTGGAATTTTTTAAAATGTAAATCATCATATGAAATGTAAACATGGGCAGTTTTATTTTTCTTTTCTGTATGGCTTTTCTTTCCTTTTCTTGCTTTTTTTTTGCACTGACTAGCTGTTCTAGTGGTTAAGAGTGAACACTCATCCTTGTCCCAATAATGGGGCAATGAATTAAGCATTTTGTCTTTTAATCACTCAGTGTAATGTGCGATGTATGCTTTATTTTTTAAGGAGAGCCTCATTACCTAATTGAGGAAGTCTTTCATTTTTCCAGTAATTTTTCCTGAAAATTTTTCTTAGTAGCTATTAAATTTTATCAGATGACTTTTTTTTTTTTAAGATTTATTCATTTATTCATACGGAAGTGGGGTACAGGCCAGAGATGGCGGAGGGTGAGAGTATTCACCATAGACAGAGTGGGGAGCAGAACAGGCAGATCAACAAAGTACACTGCTGAGGGGAGCAGCGGGCCGGTCAGGAGAGGTCTGCCGGTCAGGAGAGGTCTGCGGTGCCATGTGGATCTCCTCCTGGGCAGGTGAGATCGAACTCATGCGGAAGTGACTTAAGCTTCTTAGTGCTGTGCTTTAACCGCTGCGCCACCAGGGAGGGCCTCAGATGACTTTTTAATACAGAGTATGAATGTTTTTCATTGTGTGAATGTTCTTGTGGATCACATTGTCTGACCCTTTAATTGAACTGCCCTTGTGTCCTGAATTAAATTCAACTCTTTGTAAACTCTACTTGTTAATGTTGTGTTAAGGATTTTGTATCTCTATTCATGTATTGTTTTTTTGTGTACTGCCTATAGTTTTTTTGTGTGTGTGTACAGCCTTTTTTTGCTTTCTGTATCAGGGCAATATTAGATTCATGAGTGAATGGAAAAGTGCTCCCACTTCTGTGTTCTGGAAGAGATTGTGTTAATTCTTTTTTAAACTAGACTTCTATAATAAAACAATGTGGGTCAGGAGGTTTCTTATTCAGGAGGTTTTTAATTATAATTTCAATTTCCTATAGGGCTGTTCAAACTACATGTTTTATTTTGGGCGCATTGTGTGCTTTTGAGGAGTTGGCCCATTGACACACAAAGCAAGACTCATTTCAGGGTGGGGGTGTCACCTCCTCCCTAAACATTCTGCCTCCTTATTCCACCCTTCTCCCCCCCCTCCTACCCCCATGACTGTCTTTCTTTTGGAGGTAGTGAAAGTCCTAACTCTACTATTGGGGAGGATAGTCTCATTACTGTCACAGTAGTAGAATTCTGGGTTGTCTCCATACACCCTGTGTGGCAGAGGGAAGGATATCATCCCTGTAGGTGAAGGAATGGGCTCAGCTAGGTGCGGTCATGTTCAGGCAGATACAGAACCTTACAGCCTGGTGAGAATGAAAGTTTAGGCTCTCTGCTGGGGCTGTGTGGGCCCTGGTTTTTCATTTGGTTTTTGGCTGGAACATAATGGTAATTGTGCAGAATTTTCTGTTTAGCGATGCTGCTTGTTTCTGGTCTTTTGACTGGAAAGTGCAGGGCTCTTTTTATTTTTTGTCTGCCTTCTTTGGCATTTTCTGGATTATTGGCTGCTACAGCTTCAAATTAATATGGTATATGAAGTAAAAAAGGGAAAACCCAGGAACTCACATTCCATGAATTTAAGGTTCCTGGCTGCTCTGCCTTCTCTACACATTTGGAGCCTTCCTTTGCTTGTCTTCTATATATTATCCAGGGTTTTTAAGTTAGCTGGACCAATAGAAGTAGTACATCTGCTGGCTTTTACTTGAGGCAGAAGTTGGGTTGGGACTACTGATTTTATGAAGCACGGAGTGGAAAATAAGATGCATAAGCTGGTCAGTAAGACACTTAAGTTAATTTTGGGACAGATACTTCGAAATGATAGTCTTAATTATGTCTTTATTTCTCCAGATTGTTGTTCAGTAAAACCAAAACCAAACCCTCATTAATTTTAGGTCTATTAAGAAACTTGACAATCCAACGATTTAATTTATATTTGTTGTTTAAATTTCTAGCTTAGTGTGTGATAGAGAAAAATTTATGTTAATGAAAGGTTAGTTTTATGGAGGGACTAACTCAGTTTTTCTAGAGGTTGTCAAGAATCTTAAGGGTATGGATTCTCTTCTAAAAGAATGAGGTCTTGGGTACAGTGGTTACGAGCACGGCTAGGAAAATTTCTGAAAGTCTTTGAAATGTACCGGAAGGACTACAGCATGCTCTTCGCACAAACTGGATGATGTCTTGAGCTCTTTCCTTATAGATCTAATTTCTGGGCTGTTTAAAAAAACTGCATCTGAGTAAATTTAAAGATGTAATTGGCTTTATTAAATGATTCTGGATCAAAAGGAGCCCACGAGAGGAGCTCTGCAAGACTGTACAGAAGGGACACCAGGAATAGGCAGTAGAAAGAAGAGAGCTGCTGTGTCAGGCCAGGTCACCTTCCCCTGGGGAATGGCAGGGTCTATCAACTGGCTTACCTGGCCGGGAAATTCCTAACTCACTGGGTAAGATGACTTTGCTGGGAGAGGCAGGTATTAGGAAACTAGGCATTAAGTCTTGGCTTGCTGTCACGAGTGACTCCATTTTTGGTCTGTTGTCCCATTTAAGGGTCGACAACTCATTGTTTGTGTAATTTAACTCATATCATTTAAAAAATTATAACTTTACAAATTCTGAATAACTGACAGCAATGCAGATTATTCTTGTCCTTAGATAAGCAAAATAATTTTGCTACTTAGAGGTACAATTGATTTTTCCTTCTTTAGTGAAAGAAGTTTTATATTTTTAAACAGTCACATTTCACCATTTCTATATGCATCTTGGATTTACTTTTGAACTATTTGAAATATCTTATTCTTAATTAAAGTTACATTTGTTTATGTTTGTATGGGAGACACAGTGTTTTCTTTTTAAATATAGTTAAGCAACTTGAACTCTGATTTGCTTGACTAGATTTGAATCCTGTTGTAACATTTACTGTCATTTTGATTTGGAGTAGAGAATTTTACTGTTTAACTTAAATCTCTTTAGTCACTGTTAAAGGGGGTCACAGTGCTATTTTTCTGCAATGATTGTTATGAGAATTAAAAGAAATGGCAAGTTTAGGGGATATTTCGGTAGGTAGAGATTGGGCAGACCTTGGTTGTTTCTGAAGTCACTTCTTTGGTCCAGTAAAAACTGTAAGACACAGATAACCCTAATTCCTTGGAGAATTTGGGTAGTAGCTAGAATAGCAAAAGGCTGAGCCCATCTAATTACATTCCCTCCTCTATAACTTTTATATTTGGAACTTTCCAATTTAAGGTGGGAATTAAGATTGCTATGCTGTATAGCTGCATGATTTAATGCAGTATCTCTTAAGAAATCAACATGAAGCATTCAGCAAAGGCTTCTTTTCAATCTTCTAGTACCAATAAGGCAATTATTTAGATTGAGAAGACTAAAAATCTTTAATTTAGAGGTATTTCTAATTCAAATAGTCCTTTGCCTGGACAGTAGAAACTTAATAATCCAAATAATGACTCAAAAGAGTAAGCTGTTTTATGGACAGGAGTGCAGAAGGCACAGCCCTCACAAGATCCATAAAACTCACTGCCAAGGAATAGTCTCAAAAGATGGTAACTATTAGAAGCCTTGTAAATAGCTATCCCAAAACACAGGGGGTCACATATCTTCCCCAGTTTGGGAAGAATGGATTCACCCATTTAGATTCGAGGACCTGCTTAATTCCCTGCTCAGTGCATTCTCCTGCTGGTAGAGACCAGAGAGACTAGTCATAAAGTTTGAAAAATCCTCCAGAGAGCTGGCCCAACCAGATCCCAAAAGGGGTTTAAACCCCAGTCAAATTTTGACATGCCTTTCCTGTAAATGCCCCTTCCAAACAAATGGCAGATACCAAAGAGGTCAAAAGCCAAACTCCTAGGGCACAATGAGAAAAAGAAAAGCCTCATCCTTCTTTTGACAAGCTACACAAAATACAGAGATAAGGGAAAGGATCAGCCAAGAATATGTGTCCAAACCAAAATTAAAGGATGAAACCCTTAATAACTGAGAATACTCAAAACCAGTTATATTCAAGACTCAGTTCTACTAACATGTTCTCTTACCAGCCTTCAATTTAGAAGAGAGAAAATATGGTACCAATTCTCACTTCACCTGAACCCCAAAGGTAGAGAGATCTGGGAGGCAGGGCTACTACAACTTTACCTTCTGCAGCCTTTTTTGCCTAGAAGTCACAAAATCTCTTGTACAGAGCCATTCAGGAGCAAACTGTGACATCATCCTCTCCTCATTGCCAAATTGTGGGATTTAAGGGGGTGATTTTCTGTTCTTCATTCTCCCAGAATCATTCATAACCAAATTAATGTCAGACCCATTGACAGAGAAAACAGCAGTAGCAGGAGTTTTAATGACATGTACCTCCTGTATGCATGGGAGAGACTCCGTGAAAACGAGTAACTTGTCGAAATGACTTAAGTCATCTCCTTAAATAACTTCTGCTGCAGACAAAGAATGCCATGGGGGCAGCGTGAGGGGGAGTCAGTGTTCACTCTAGGAAGGGCATAGTAAGTCAGGGCTTGGCGGTCATGCAGATTAAGGACTGCTTTCTCTGTGGAGGCTGAGAGGCCTTCCAGTTCCGTAACAGATACCCTTACAGATGGAGACTTTCCCACATGCATGTAAACGGCTCTTGCCAAAGGGCAGCCTCCACTTCTCAGAACTCCTTATGAAAGAATCCTATATCAAAGGTGTTTTGGGGTAGTAAATTTTGCTGCCCTGTATAAGTAACACACTTTTTTCTGATACATAGTAGGACTTTTTTTCTTTATTTGAGGTCCTGTGGAAAACCAATTTTACCTTTTTTGCAACTTACTTTCATGAACTGTAGAAAACATGAGGTTACTTTTTACTTAATTGTTAGATCACAGTTTCACTGTGTTAGTGTTAGGAAGAATGGAATAAAGTAACTGATAATAGTTGCTTTTCAGAGGACATGAAAGTTTCATTAATTTTTTTTTTTTAAGAAAAGGAAATGTGGAGCTTGAGCTGTTGAGCAGTTAAACTGCAGCCTGGTAATTCAATTCTGTAATTATTGGCTAAGAAGACCCTGTTCTGCCTGCTTTTAGATTAGGAAGAAGCATTAGGGCTGGAAGTGTGGCTTTATAGGGTAACAGAATTCTTCTTATCTTGAAAAATTTGAAGGGTGGCTTCTGATAAATATAATAGCACTACTAAGCACATTGGTAGATGTGGGTGTGCTCACCTGGAGTAGGAATGGAAGGGGCTGAACTTTTCCTCAATTTAGGGATTACCATGTGGAGTCCCAAGGCCAGTGTCTGGATGGATGGGAACTCCCAGGTCATTGAAGAATTGGCAGGAGTGGCAAGATGGATTAAGGCTTAATTTGGGGGTTCTTGTGGATGGGAGCAGCATAGAATTGGTTGATTATTGGATCTAGAGGACAGAATCCTGAACCTAAGAGAATTCAAGTCCCACAGAAATTAGCAGTGTTCGAGGGAAGAGCTTAGCATTCTGTGGGTTATGTACTCAAAGCAAGTTGGGGTTCAGACCAGTGGCATCCTCAACTGCTATTGATTAAGATAATGAAAATAAGCCCCAGTTCAGAGTCTGTCTTGTGGATCATAGAGTTCATAAATAGGTAGTCACTGATAGTTGTAACTGGTTTATACATTCATTTTGACTAACAAACTTAAGTAATAGTCTGCTCAATACACACATTTTAAAGTTTTATGCAATTTGGTTCCTGTAATTTGGCATTTGAGTCAGGGGTCTGGGAGTGGAGAGTGTGTCATGTGGCTTGCTTCATGAAAATCTTGGGTTTCTCTAGCTACATATGACACTTGAATACTCCAAGTTTTATGGAGTTTTTGGGGGGTGTCCTTTAACCCCATTTCTTCTGCAGGATGGGACCTAGACTTGTATTTTTGCCTTTGTTGTTCATATTCCTTGCTATTGGGGGAAAACAAAACCCCAAGAATGGGGCCATTTTTAACATTGCCACCTCTTTTTTGAGCTTGGGGGTGTGGGTCACAGGTTGGATTCTCAGATACTCTCGGAACCCCAGGGGCGTGCAGTTCTCTTGTCATCCTGCATTAACAAGCCTGTTCATTAATCTGGTCAGTGTTTGAGCTGCTAGCTGCCTGCCATGATAGTTGTTTTATGCCATGAGGCGCTGACTAGCTCAGTGTGCTGACCCGACTCTGGTGTCTCCAGCTTCTCCCATTTGTCACCTTCCCCAGCTGAAAGACAGAACTGGGACTCTCTTCCGGGAAGCTGGCAACCCAAGGACGAGATGATGACTTCATTGTGGGGAAGATACAATGTCAACCATGCAGCTAACAGGCAGTTGCTAGTTATTGGATGTACTTTCTGAACGCTAGACCGTAAGGGGTTGAGAAAGTCTGCCTAATGACTTCCATGCTGGAGTCGTTTATCTTGCTTCATGTAGCTGAACAGGAAGTTTTTGAATTGATCAGAGTTGTTCTGTTTATGTTGAATTGTTGAGATATTCTATGGTGGTTCCATAACCTTTTCTTTGAAAAATAAACATTTCTGCTAGAGAGAGATATATTTCCAGTTAATTGCAAGTAAAATAGTTTTGTTTCTGTCAACAAAACATAGCATATCTGTTTGGCATTTAGCTTGTGATCCTTTATGTTAAAGATGATGTTTTTTTTTTAAAGAATCAAAGTATTAAATGGAATATGTTCTCGAGTTTAGAATATATTTTCTGTATCACTTTTTCTATAGTACATTTTTTTGCTGTGTGCAATGACTTGTTTTTATTTGATTCAAGCAGATGCTCTTGTGATACCGTTGGCTGCTGTCCTCTGAGTAGTGAGGGGTTTCTGAGGCAATGGGGTCTTACTGTTAGTTGACAGACTCAGTGGACCCCCAAACTGGAAGGTTCTAAAGAAGTCTGGATACTCATGTGCACAAAGACAAAGCATATTCTTATGCTTTGTGTAAAAAAAAAAAACAAAAAAAAAAACAAACTTTAATAGAATTAGTGTGCATAGAGTAAGGGGAGAAGGCTAGTTTCCTAGTAAAACACCCAAGTCCCCCAACCCCTTGTGGGGTCAGTGCCCAGCCAAACAGTGTTGGCCCAGGATGTCTCACTGAAGCCTGAAAGAAAGAGCTAATGCACCTTCTGGTGGGGAACCATAAAAAGAGGGCAGAAGTGCCAGGCAAGTCTGGGCCGAAAGGGGCAAAATCAAAGTCCAAATCAAAATAACCACTGCCTTCGACAGCTTCCCTGTGTCTGTCGCCCACGTGTCTCTTTCAAGTCCTGGGTTTCATGGAGATGTCTCTGTCACCCCCTTAATGGGTAACTCTGACAGCTGACTCTGTGCATGTCCTTTCCCATCTTTAGGTCACATTCTCCATATGTCCAGTGTTATTTGAAATTGTCTCAGCTGGACCACTGCTGGATATATTCTTGAACCCATCTTCAACATCTGCCTAGTGTACCTGTTTCTGTGCACTTGAAACCTGATAGTCAGTTTGCCCCTCAGGGTTGTTTCTTCTTTTTCTTTTAGTGATTGCTGCTGCTTCTATAATGCTTCTGATTTTTTCCCCAGGCATCTGTATGTTTACATTATGTTAACAACCTACTGGTTGGTTTTGTTGGAGTACAGGGAAAATTCTCCCTCCCCTCTGGGTTCTTCTGAGACTAGTTGAGCAAACAAATTAATGTAAGATACATTAGTAGGAAAAAAGATTAAATCTAATTACATATGTATGGAGAATTTACATGGCTGTATATTCGGAAGTAAATGGGACAAACCAGAGCATTATATTCTGTTCAGGAATGGGATAGCAGCCTTGGGGCATACAGAAGAGAGAGGGAGGCATGACTTATATTGCAAAACCTGGCCTCTGGATGTTTGTCTCGCTTTAAGATAGGCTTATTATAGAAAGAGGTTATTCTTGGATTGGGCCCTAAATCTGGGTAGTCTGCATTATTTAAGATTAGGTAACATTTCTCCAGAAGCCCATAGGACCCTGATTGACCATAGTTTCAGATGACATAGTTTAAGGTGACAACTATTGGAAAACACCTACTCTGAACTTCTTGGAGAAAAACATTTTTGGGGAGGCTGATCCTACAAGTTTCTAAAATAGTAGCTTCCGTTTATTGTATATGTGATATAAAAATGAATTTATCTGAGCCCTCCCTAGTGGGTTAAAGCACAGCACTAAGAAGCTAAAGCTACTTCAGCATGAATTCGATCCCTGCCCCGGAGGTGACTCACATAACTAGGCAGACCTCTCCTGACCTGCCTGCTGCTCCCCTCAGCAGTGTACTTCATTGATCTACCTGTTCTGCTCCTCACTCTGTCTCTGGTGAATCCTTTCTCCTCTGGCCTGTACCCTAGTTCTGTATGCATAAGTAAATAAATGTTTTTTTTAAAAAATGAATTTACCTGTGCTCATTGTACCTGCCTTTCGACTTAGAACTTCTAAAACCCTTGGAATTTCCTGAACTAAAGGAGTATTTTTGTTGTTCATTCTGAGCCTTGTTAATCAAACCTGAGTTTAATCTAATGAAGTGACTCTGGGTGGACCCTTAGATAATCTAGTTTCAAGAGTGGGCTGGCAGCCTCAGAAAGACTCAACTGCAGATTAGAAGGTTGAAACATCAGGAGTGGATTGAGCTCAAGTCACATGGCCAGTGATTTAATTAATTATACCTTTGGGACATTGGCGTTTCCGGGTTGACAAACACATTGATATGCTTGGATGTCAATGCTTTTTATGCTGAATTTCTTGAAGAGAAGGTGTGGAAGCTCTTAACCCCCATCCTCTGCACTTAGACCTTGTCTACCTAGACCTTGCCCTTTGCCTGCTTGAGTAGTAGTCTTTATTAAGAAAACTATAATTATTTATGTATGGAGCTCTCAGTGAGTTTTGTGTGTTCTAGCAAATTATTGCACCCCAAGGAGAGTGGTGAGAACTGCTGTCTTTGTTGCTAAGTTTCACAAAAGCTCCAAAAGCTTGTGTGTCTCTGGAGTAAGGGCATTTTTGTTGTGGCCCTTGCCCCTTAACTTGTGGGACCTGATGCAGATTCTGAGTGTCAGAATTGAGTTGAAATATAGGACACTCAGCTGTGTCAGGAAGTGGTGGTTTCAGAATGCGAAGCATGTATCTCTGTTAGGTATAGTGGCCTGTGTTATTTAACTTAATACTACAATTAGGTAGGTTCTGCTTGTGCTTTTCTAATTTCCATATACAGGCCTTCAGTGAGTATTTTTACACATATATTTTTCTTTAGTTTTATGAGTGCTTTTGTAGAAGAGTAGAAATGAAATTATTGAGCGAAAATGTATTTGCCTTTAAACTTTTGCTAGTTAGACTAAATTGCCTTTTAAAAGGGCTTTATCAGTTTATACTCTCTATAATAGTATGCTTAAGAGTCCCCATTTTCCACTACCCTCACTTTTGCTACATATTAATGTTAAATTGGAAACAGGGTATCACATTGCTTTCATTTTCTTTCCTTTTTTAGTGTCTTTTCATAAGTTACTGTTTTGATTCTTTGCTTATTTAGCCTACTTTATTTTACTCCTTAATGCTTTCATATTTTACACTAATTAATTCATCAGGAATTTAGTTTGATTTTATGGAATAATACTGCTTCATTTGGGGGAGACTAGAGGAACTAGTGGTCCTTGAAATTTTGTCTGAAAAAATTTAAAAGATGAAAATAAATTTTGTTGTTTTGGAAAGTAGTTTATCTCAAATTCATTAAGAAACTTAGGTTATTGTTAATCTTTATTAATATTTTTGTTGGCAGAATTTTCTTAGAACATACTAGGGAAATAAAATCTTGCCAGCAGAAAGACCCCTCCATACCAAGGTAGCAGCTACAGAAAACTTGATTATTGAGTATGTCTGTCATTTATATGAGTGTGGATAGTTCAAGAGGCCTCTCAGTTTGAGAAGAATTTAACTTATTTTCATTGACAGCTAAAACAGATATTTCTCTTGCATTTTTGAGGCTAATAGACCCTCCTTGTGATATTCTCCTGCACACCTGGTGAGTTAATGTTAGAGGTATGTGTTTATACATCCAAAGGCGAAAGGCCTGTGACCTTGCATTGATAAAACCTGGAACCTAAGATGATCTAATGTGATCTGTACATTCTTAAGGTGACATGCTGTGACAGACTGTAAATGTCTCTTCAGAAGAAATGCAAGTTCTGATCCCTGGAATCTGTGAATGTCACGCAAATGGGTCTTTGCAGATGTGATTGAATTGAGGATCTTGAGATAGGACAGCTGTCCTTGGTTATGTGGATGAGCCCTAGAGGCACCCGTGTGTTCTGATAATGTCTTTTGTGAAGGTGGGGGGCTAGATCTCTCTGTCACACACATACATGCGCGCACACACACACACACACACACACTAATGTGACTGGAGGAAGAAATTGGAATGATGTGGCCACAAGTCAAGGAATACTGGCCACTGTGAAAGCTGGAGGAGGCAGGGAATGGGGTCTTCCCAAGACCATCCCCGGAAATGTGGCCTTCAGGTTTCTGGCCTCTAGAACGGTGAGAGTAAATTTCTGATGCTTTAAGTAATTTGGGAAACCACATAAATTGTACATACCATAAAGAGGAGGGGAGGAGTAGCTCTCTCACTCTTTATTAAAGGAAATTTCATTTTATTTCCCTTATATTAATTATTGGCAACAGCACTTGGTTTTTCTTTACAAATGACCATCATTTACTGGTTCCCTTTGTTGAATAAAAAGTTAAAGCTAAAGTAACTTTAAAATAAAAATGAATTGTTAACTGCAATGGTATCTGTAAAGCTGAAGGTGACATTTTGACTATTTTTCAACTTGAAAACTAAATTTATACCATGCGATTCTTTTGAGATTTGCTTTTGAATTGGGGAGAATTAAGGCTATTTATTTCTCTTATTAGTGAAACTGTGTGATAGTCTCTGGATGCCTGTTAACCAGTCTTATAAAAAAATTCCTTTGCAACGCAAAGAATTTCAGGTTCATAGCATTTTTATAAAACTTTCCCCTGCCTTTTTATATTACTTTAAAAGGCCAAATTAATTTTAAAGTTCTGCTTTTTGTGTTTCCTAATCAGTCCTAAAAATATCTTTATCTACAATTCTAGTTTTCTGTTTTCATTAATTATCCCTTTATTTAAAAATCTTAATTTGACTGCTTAGTTTATGGTCTTTTTATTTAAATGTTATTTTAAACAATGTTTAAATACAAGTTTGCATGAAACAATTGTTGATAGACTTTCTTCTAAATATTCTCTTACGTTGTTTCTGAAATTTGGTGAACATCAGTTTCTTTTGTAGGGTTTATTACAAATACAGATGCTCTGACACCTTACTTGACCTACAGAATTAGAATCCCTGAGTCCAGGATCTGCTTTTCTTCAGGCGCTCTTCCTTGGTAATCTCAATGCACACCAGTTTGAGAACTGCAAATTTGGGGTATCCTTAATTTTTTGCATTAATTAAAAAATTATTTAGAACGGTTTTAAAATTCCATATTATTAGGGCCCTTTGTTTTGAAATAACTATTCTTCATTTCATTGTGTTTTAACTAGAAAATGTACCCTTCGAAATTACTTGGGATTTCTGTTACTGTCTGTTGCTTTTGTATTTTTTTTTACAAGACTATGGCCTCCTCTGTGGATACTTGGGGAAAAAGATAATTTATGACATTTAGTATCTATCTATTGATTTTTTTTTTATTAGGTGAAATTTACATGACATAAAGTTAATCATTTTGAATTGGACAAATTAGTGGCATACTTAGGACTTTAAACTGTTGTGCCACCATCACTTTTCTCTAGTTCCAAAGCATGTCACTGCCCCAAAGGAAACCCACCAGGCAGTAACTCTCCCGTTCTCCCCAAGTGCCTGGCAACTCTCATTCTGCTTTCTGTCTCTGTGAATTTATTCTGGATATTTCATATAATTAGAATCATAAAATATGTGTGATTTGTATGTGTGTGTGCTTTGTTTTTACTTCACATGATGCTTTTGAGGCTCACCCATATTGTAACAGGTATCAGTGCTTCATTCCTTTCAACAGCTGACTACTATTCCACTGCTACTTATCATAGTTTCTCCATCGACCCATTGTGGCATTTGAGTTTTTTTATACATTTTGGCTATTACAGATGGTGCTGATATCAATATTTGTGACCAAGTATTTGTTTGAGTACTGGTTTCAGTTCTTTTGGGTCTATATACCTAAGAGGGAACTGTTTGCTGAAATAGTAATTCTGTGTTTAACTTTTTGAGCAACTGCCAACCTGTTTTCAGTACAGCACCTGTACCACTTTATATTCCACCAGCGATGGATGAGGGTTCCAAATTTTCCATGCACTTGTTATTTTCCATGTTTAAAATTATGGGGATCCTCGTAGTGGGACCTCATTGTGGTTTTTGGTTTGCATTTCCCTAATGACAAATGACTTTGATCATCTTTTCACTTGCTTATTGGCTATTACATATCTACTCATGTTCTTTGCCAATTTAAAAAAGGTTTTTGTCTTTGTTGTAAAGTTATTAAGGGTTCCTTAATATTCTGCATACTAGACATTCAATTTGCAGAATTTTTCTCTCAGTGCACTTGTTTTTTCTGTGTCTTGGTTGTGTAGTTTTGGTGTACAAAATTGTGTAATGTCCATCAAGTATTTATTTTTTCTTTTGTTGCTTCTGTTGCTGAAGTTCATTACCAAATCTGAGGTCATGAAGATTTAGCCTGATGTTTTAAGAGTTTTATAGTTTTCTTTCATATCAGTATTTAATATATCAAAGGATTCATGGACCATTCTAAGTTAATTTTTGTCTATGATGTGATATAGAGTTCAACTTCATCCTTTTGCCTATGATATCCCATTGTCCTAATACCATTTGTTGCAGAGACTGTTTTTTCTTTAATGAATGGCCTTGGTAGTCTTATCAAGTATCAATTAAATGTAAGATATATGGGTATATTTCTGGACTCTCCATTCTAATCCTTTGGTCTACATGTCTTATGTCTGTTTCATACTGTTTTGATTACTGTAAGCTTAGTAATACAGTTAGAAGTTGGAAGGTGTGAATCCTCCACCATTTTTGTTCTTTTTTCAGTACTATTTGATTCTTTGGAATCCTTTACAGTTCCATATGAATTTGAGGATCAGTTTTCCCATTTCTTCTTAATGGAATGCCAGTATATACTGTATCATAGCTATGTATACTGCTTGGGTTACTACTGCCACCTTTACAGTATAAAGACTTATTTTAAAAAAAAAAGATTTATTTGTGCTTACAGAACTGGGGTACAGGCCAGAGGTTGTGGGTGTGGGGGTAGGGTATGGAGTGGGGACAGGGTGAGAGGATTCACCAGAGACAGAGTGGGAGCAGAATAGGCAGATCAACTGAAATACACTGCTAAGGGGAGCAGAGGGCAGATCAGGAGAGGTCTGCTGTGCCGTGTGGGTCAGCTCCCTGGCTGGGGATTGAATTTGTGCTGCAGTGGCTTGGGAGAGCTTCATAGTGCTGTACTTTAACTCCTTGTGCCACTAGGGAGAGCCCAGTATTAAGACTTTTAAACCATAAACATGGGCAATCCTCCCATTTATTTAAGATTTTTAATTCCCTTTATCTGTACTTTGTATTTTTTAGTGTATGATTCTTCTTGATTAAGTGTGCTTGTAGGTATCTTATCCCTTCTGATGCTCTAGTAGGTTTTTTTTTTTTTTTTTTTTTTGGTGATTACTTGGGGTTTTCTGTGAATTGGATCATGTCAGGTGTAAATAGAAATAGTGTTACTTTTCCCTTTTTATTGTGGATGACTAATAAGTCATCCATATCTTTTTCTTGCTTATTACTCTGGCTAGAACTTCTAGTACAGTGCTGTAAAGCAATGGTAAGAGTGGACATTCTTGTGTCTAATCTTAGGGGACAGTCTTTGGAGAAGAGACTATTTTCTCTCCTGCCTTTTTTTTTTTTTTAATGGGTTATTTGTTTCTGTCTTGCTGTGTTGTATCTTGGGTATCAGCCTTTTGTCAGATGTATGGTGTGCAAATATTTTCTCCCATTCAGTAATGTCTTTATTTAGAGAATACTTCTTTTTCTGTGCAGAAACTTTTTAGTTTGATACATCTTGATTTGTTTATGTTCTCTTGTTTTTCTTGCTGTTGGAAATGAATCCACAAAGACATCACTGAAGCCTTGTTGTGGAGTGTTTTGCCTATTTTTTAAAATGTATTTTTATCCATTTTGATTTAAACTTTTAAAAAAAGATTTATTTATTTATGCATACAGAACTGGAGTATAGGCCAGAGGTGCAAGGGCGGTGAGAGGATTCACCAGAGATGGAGTGGGGAGCAGAACAGGCCAACTGACAAGGTACACTACTGAGGCAGGTCAGGAGAGGTCTGCCGTGCCATGTGGGTAACCTCTGGGGTGGGTTCGAATTCATGCTGAAGTGGTTTTAGCTTCTTAGTGCTGTGCTTTACCTGTTGCATCACCAGAGAGGGCCCCATTTTGATTGAAATTTTATGTATGATGTGAGATAGTGATAATTTTCAGTCCTTTGTATGTGGCTCTTCTCCAAAGAAGACACAACCCATGAAAATGCTCAACACTACATATCATCAGGGAAATATAAATTAAAACCAGAATGAGCTACCATAGCACACCTGTGGGAAGGGCCTATATCAAAGATAGAAGCATGCTGGCAAGGACGTGGAGAAAAAGAAGCCTCTGTATGTTGCTGGCACTGGGTCTTTTATTGGAAAGCTGGTGGTGACTTGAAATATGGCTGCAAGGAGCAGTAATACATGTAATCTGGTTTTGTCTGCTTTTCTTACATTAAACATGTAATTATTTTATTTTAAAGCATAAAATTATTGAGAGACCTTATTTTGAGCTGGAAAGAAACCAGGTTATATGACAACCTGAATTACTAGCCTTATACAGAAAGCATGTTATAAGTATTATGCTTTTACAGTTTAACTTCTGAGCATTTTCATGTGTGTTTAAAAACAGTAATTTCTAAGTTAACATACATGTTTTATACAGCTGGATACAACATTTCTCCATTAACGAGCCCGATTCTTTCCTTTTAGTTCTTTCTGGCACTATGATTTCTCCTAATATTGTGATGCCCTCTAGTGAATTCAGCCTTTCAGATAAGTTTATGAGAGGCAGTAATCAGTGCAATGAAATCTTCAAAAGGAATATTCTAGCAATCAGAACTGTACTTAAATGCCTGTTGAGATGGCATGCTTCTGTGCTAGAAGTGTTCAACCTAAGATCTGATAGTCTTCCATGAATTTTTCTGTTGAATTAAGTGAAATGGTTCCAGATGTCTTCTAAAATCTCCTTCAGTCTGAGTTCTAGATTCCATATAACTCATAAATCTCCAGTGAAGAAATTATGATAGTTTTATTTTACTAGTTTATTTTCCTTAAAATTACCTTTTGAAATTTAGAGAATCTGCTACTCACTCCTGTGGTTAAGAATTCTTTGAGATCATTTATGATCTTTAGGTTTCTTTTGGTTTTCAAAGTCATTTACCACCTGTAGTGAACTTTTAAGACTAGTTCTTGTCCTTTTGGTTTTCATCACCTAGAGAAAGTTAGAAATTGATTCTTCCAGGCCTTTGAATAAAGGATATGTACTTTTTAGGATTTCTTAGAATTTTGTAATTCTCCTGTTTCCCATTATTTTTTTCTGTTTCTCTTTGTCCTCCCAAAGATTTTTCTAGCAGTGAAAGTCTCAAAGGGTTATTTAAGGAACTGGAATTATGGGATAAGCTGTGGTCTGAATTCTGTGGCCCAGGATCTGGGAACATAGTGTGGTAAGGGATTAAAAAAATAGGCCTAAGCTGATCACAGAAATATTTGCTTAAAGAGACAGGGAGCTAGGAATGTGTCTCCCACAGTTTATGTGAGTAAATGTAACAAGAAATTGGGGTGTTAAGATATAGTTTTACAAATCATTACTTCCAGTTTAGTGTTTATTCACATTGGTTAAAGAGTATATTGTTTTTAGTGCTGTTTTCATGTATGTTTGAGTGAAGTTAGAGTTTGAAGGATGATCTAAAACCTAATCACTATGTGCCATATAATTTCTACTAGAAAATCCATTCTGAATTCCAGCAGCAGACTTAAATATAAAGTTTTGGAAGGAACTACTTACTCATAAATTGCTGACTGTTGATAGTTGTTGACTGGTAACCCTACTGCTATTTTGATGAAATTCCCAATCTGGGACAATTATAACTTGGGGACCAAAATTTTATTTTCAAGGTCTATAAGCCCCTGTGGAATAGTGATGTGTGTGAAAATAAATGATTTCTATTACAAATAACATCATCTCATTGATGCCATAGTTAGGGAAGATTACACTTATTTTAAAAGTTTTATTGAAGTAAATTTGTCACTACTACAATAAAAAGTAATATTTGGTCTAGTGTTTGAAATGAGTTGGTTTTAATAAACACTGAAAACATTTTAATATTAAGATTTAGATGGACTTTTTGATTGTAATAAGAGTAAAGGGGAAATCAGGCATTTTGGGATCTAGTTGGGGGTGTTCAGTTGCTGTGTTTCTCTGATTAAATTATTTTACTCTTTTTACATCTTCATTTCTTCATCTGTAAATTATTTAAATGTCTAAAACGAAAATGAACCTTGGTAGTTTTACAGTGAAAACTTGTACACCAATAAAAAAGGAATGGGCCATTGCCACACTTAGTAGCTGAATAGCAAAACCTAATTTTGAGTGTGAGAAATAGGAACAGAAGAGCATGTACTGCTGATTCCACTAAGATAAAGTTTAAAAAACAGGTAAGAATATGGGTGGTCTGAGGAGCAGAGCAGTCGTCACCACTGGGAAGAGGTAATGATTGGGAGGGATACATGTGCAAAAAACAGCTTCTGGGTGGTAGCTCGTGTTCCTCTTGATTTGAGTCTACTCACTTTGTAAAATTTCATCAGGTTGATATGCTTAGCATCTGATAGCTTAATTGTACAGTTTTAAAAAGTCTAGAAGTGAAAGAAAGAAAGAAAGCAAAAAGCAAGTCCTGACTATGTTGGCATCCGACAGAACTGTGTTTAAGCCCCCCGCTGTCCCCCTGCGTACCCCTCCGAGGAACTTACAGCAGGGAATGCCTTGACCCCTTAATCCTTAATAAGTGTATCTGTAAAACAGAAATAGAAACTGCCTTTTGTATTTTAGTTGGAAGTAAATATTTGAAAGCATACTGGGTATTAGAAAAAAATTCTGAATATAAGATGACATTGTTTTGTTACTCTCAAGTAACAACATTGAATAGAAGTTGAAAAATAGTAAAAGAACCAGTAACTGAAAGACATGTTTAATTCTAGAGGAGTGACAGGCTAAACAAGGAAACAGACAAATCAATAAAATGACTAAGTTTAATGAGAACCATCAACGAAGAAATTGGAATTGAGGCTGAGAACTGCTACTGAGGGGGAACTTGCTTTGTAGTGATCAGCCGCAGTGAGATCCTCTCTAAAGAAGGGAACACCAAGCTCACATTTAAAAGGAAGAAAGGAATCGAGTTAAGCAAGAAGTCTAAGAAGAACCTTCTAGGCATTCTGGACAATTTGTATAAGCTCAGAGGCAGGAACTAGCCTATGGGAAACCTGACCAGAGTGGTTGGCTATAAGTGGAATGGGAGATGAGATATTTGGAAAGATAGATGGGAATCAACTCATCAGACTTGCAGACTGGTGGGGATTTGATTTTGACATCAGGCTTTGGGGAAAGCCAGTGAGAGCCTTAGATGGGGAAATAATATAGTCGGAGGCATGTTTTAAGATTTCCCCCTTTACTATATGGCAAAGGACCGGACGCGTGTGGGTGGAGGTATGGTTTGGCCAAGAATAAAAGAAAGGAAGTCAATAGTAGTCCAGGCCTAAGATGATGGCTTGCATTAAGGGAGTAGGAGTGGAAATAGATGGAAAAAGTTAGATTTAAGATATATTTTGGGGAAAAGGTTGATGGGGCTTTTGCTAATTTTATTGGATTTGGGGAGTGAAGGAATAGGAAGAATGAAGGGAGACTCTCAGGTTTCTTGGTAGAGAATCTGGATAGATGATAATGCCATTTATGAGGTGGAAGGAAACAGGGGCCCTTTGGGGGTAGTGAAACAGGCATAGGAGGAATAATCACTACATTTACTTTGGAGGTGTTTTATATTTATATTTTTATTTTTTAAGATTTTATTTATTTATGCATACAGAACTGAGGTAGAGACCAGAGGTGCTGGGGCAGTGAGAGGATTGTGGGGACCAAAACAGGCAGATTGATGAAATACACTGCTGAAGGGAGCAACAGGCGAGACAGAAAAGGTCTGCTGCGCCATGTGGATCCCCTCAGGGCTGGGGATCGAACTCGCACTGAGGTGACTGCTGCCCACTTCACTCCAGCTCTGCACTCCAGCCGCTGCCTCACCAAGGAGGGCCTTATATTGGAGGTGTATAATTGAACTATTAGATACTCAGGTGTCAGGTAATCAGCTGAATCTGTGAGTCTGAGGCTCAGAGGTGAAGACCATGTTAGGCATCTATTTTTGGAAAGTCAGCATGAAGATAGTATAGAAGAAGAGGAGAGGAGAGGAGGACAGAGAAAAAACAACCAATGTTAGAATGATAGGAATGATAGAATGATAGGAAACCTCAGTTTTTACCAGTCCCGTGGAGGGGAGGAGTCACTAGGAAGGTCAGGAAAAAGATTAGTGAGGTCAGAAAAAAACCCCAAGAGTGGTGTCACCAAAGCCAAGAGTGGCCAGTGTTTTAAGGGTCAGGTCGCCATTTGTGTGCAGTCCTTCCAAAAAGAGTAACATGAGGACCAGAGATTTGGATTTGGCAGAATGAAAATGGACTTTTTGCTGCAGTGGTTTCAGTGGAATGGCAGAGGCAAAAAACTAGAGTGTGTTTGAAGAGGAATGGGAAATGAGAGACTACGGTGCATTTCACAGTGGGTCATACGCTTAACATATACGAGACACCTTAAACACATTCAGTACGCCGGGGGGAGGGGGGGGAGTTGCCTGACTCATAAATAGCTACAGGAAGTTAGCATTGGCTTCTGAGCGCCTCAATAATTTTTCTTTGGTTAGCATTTGATAATTTAAAATGTTCTGCATTTCATAGGTAGCTTCCATTTTAGAGTAAAATCACATGTTCAATCTGTGTTAAATTCCAGAGTTAGTATTATATTAAATTAAAGCTGGGAGTATTTACCTTTTCAGGAAAGTAATTATAAGTCTTGAAAATTATGCAAGGGCTATTTCATCTTGAAACACTTAGAAATTCATTTTGGTTTTCTGTAATTACAGTGTTTCAGTAAAAGAGACATCTAAACAGGGTTTGCATTTGGCAGTCACATACAGGTTCTTGTTCTAAACTAAGCACTATTTCTGTGGTTTTGATTTTTCCCTTAAAAATAGAGTTTTAATCAGTGTAGGTTAAAATTTTTTCCAGGCATGTTATAATTAGCACTGGCTACAACTTGATACTAAAATGTGTATAATAAATTTAATAATATTTTATAAGCACTCTTGCCATTAAATAAAAACAAATAGGAATTATTTGAATATTTAAAAAATTCTCTAGTTTGTTTTTCCATTGTAGTATGGAAAACAGCAAGTATGGTTATTTAAAAAGAAGTTAATAAATTGCCTACTTGGTCCTGTCTCTGGTAATGATGTACTTTTATTTTGGAGTCATAAGGCCTGATGACTCCCAAGATTATTCATTCAAATCTTCTTTTGGATATTCTCTGTATTAATGTGCTTACCAGGGTGAAAAATATTGTAGGATCCATGTTCCAAAAGTCTGGTCTGCCAATTGAAGCTGGCTGTGCTAACACATAGATCTTTTTACAATTCTAAAGACAACCAGTTTAGATAAAAGGAAATTGTTTAAGGGAGTTGTTAAGAAAGGCACTTCTGGTTATGGCAGCAAGGAAATTCTGAAAAACTGTTACAGACAAAAGGAGTGAGGTGATTAGGTAACACATATCTCTTCCAGCAATCCTGGAGCAGAAGAAGGGTATTTGATAAACACTAGGGATTTTTTAAAATAAAAGGTAGATGTTAATCAATAAGAATGTTGTATATCAGGCCCTCCCTGGTGGCACAGTGGGTTAAAGCACAGCACTAAGAAGCTGAAGCCACTTCCGCATGAGTTCGATCCCCGCCTGCCCCGAGGAGATCCACAGGAGAGGTAGACCTCTTCTGACCCGCCCGCTGCTCCCCTCAGCAGTGTACTTCATTGATCTGCCTGTTCTGCTCCCCACTCTGTCTCCGGTGAATCCTCTCACCCTCCGCATCTCTGGCCTGTACCCCAGTTCTGTATGAATAAATAAATAAATTAAAAAAATGTATATCAATATTAGTATACAAATAGTGACAAGCGTAATGTACTAATGTAAGGTATTAATATAGGGAAACTAGGTGTGAATATATGGGAATTTCTATACTATCAATACAGTTTTGGGTAAATTTGGAGCTGTTCTAATTAAGGAAAAAAAATGTGAGAAGTTTTTGTGGCCATCCTTGGAAATTATGACCTATTCCACTTTATCACTCTGGTTATTTAACCTTTGTGGATCTCAGTTTCCTTATCTTTCAAATGGGGATACAGTAGTGACCCTCTCCATAGGGTTTTTCTGACGATTGAATGGGGTATTGTCAGTGCCCAGAGCCCCGTCTCACATCATGGGTGCTTGTTTTTCTTATAAAGAGAACCATTAAAAAGTCTCTTTATAATGTTACTGGATAGTAATAATGACAGCTCACTTTAAAAAAAAACAAAGACTTATTTATGCATACAGAACTTGGGTACAGACCAGGGGTGCAAGGGGCCGTGAGAGGATTCACCAGAGACCGTGGGGAGAGAACAGGCAGAATGACGAAGTACACTGCTGAGGGGAGGAGCAGTGAGTGAGACAGGAGAGGTCACCACTGCTGCATCAGTGGGTCACCAAAAAAGTCTCTTTATAAGAAAAAAAGCTTATCCACACATTTTAATTGAGTTAAAAGAAATTTGGTTTTACTAAATGAGCCCTTAAGTAGGGCACAACCACTTTGAATTTAAATTATTATATCTCCATCTTTAGTTGATTTTTCTGTACTTTGTCATTGCCTCCTGTATGTTGTACTTGGAATGAGCATTGCCGACTATGTCATGTGTTTTAAAATCAAATTGTGAATTCCTGCACAAGTTTGGAGATTCTCAGTAGCCTGAATTTAAAGCTAAAACCTTTAGTGGATTTTGAAGACAAGATTCTTCTTATGCTTGGAAGACTATAGGCTTTATAGTGTGTGGGAAAGAATATTGAACCAGAAATAGAGATTTGAATTTTACTCCCTAATTTAGTTCTAAAATGATTTGGGGCAAGTTCCTTCACCTCTTTAGAAATGTAATTTTCTCATTGGTAAAATGAGAAAGCTGGGCCAAATGATGTATAGTTGTAGTCTTGATTTACATGACATCCAAATGAGAAGTGTGCTCAGAGAAGTCACTTTGGATGGGGTTACCCTGAAGTGAAATTACCTTATGTTTACATCTCACTTTTGAGATAAAAGATTTGCTACTATTCATTGAAGATAATGGATAGAACGTACTGAAGGTACTGTAGGGGTTTCTCAAAAAACCATTCTAAAAATATTACAAGCACTGACAGCATTTTGGGGTAAGTACTATAGCTTCCCAATTCCACCTATTTCAGATTTATAGATCTTACCTGGAAATAGTGACTCCTGCTATTGTTTTGAAAGTTGATTTACTTTATGGTTCTTCCCATAATAATGAGACCCTAGATTCAAGTTTTATTTTAAAATTTTAGTGACTTCTTAATGTCTCTGAACTCTCAGCTTTACTATGAATATCATTATTTTTTTTTTAAGAATTGTATATATATATTTTTTAAAGATTTATTTATTTATTTGTGCATACAGAGCTGGGGCACAGGCCAGAGGCTCAGGGGCGGTGAGAGGCATCACCAGAGACAGAGCGGGGAACAGAACAGGCAGATCGACGAATTACACTGCTGAGGGGAGCAGCGGGTGGGTCAGGAGAGGTCTGCCGCACCATGTGGTCACCTCCGGGGTAGGCGGGAATCGAACTCATGTGGAAGCGGCTTTAGATTCTCAGTGCTGTGCTTTAACCCACTGCGCCACCAGGGAGGGCCTGAATATCATTATTTTTATAGAAGAATATATGGGCAAGAGCTATGTTGTACAGACTAAAATCCTGAATGTAGACCTGGTTTCTCTTTTTTGTCTAGAGGGTAAGAACTAAGCTTATTCATTTATTTAATACCTCTTAAGCATTCAAATTTTAATGTGGCTAACACTGGTATCATCAGAGTATGTACATGTTTGTCTAAATGTATAACATTTAGTTACATACTTGTCATATTTGACAGATCTTTTTTAAAAAGTGATTTCATTTTTAAATAATTGAATTATGTATTAAATACTATTTCATTCTTTCCAAATGTATGGTAAATTGAATTCCAATGACGTGTAACTGTACTTGTAGAAACAACTTTTCAGATCCTTTACCGTGACAATATTAGGTGTTAAATTTTTAAAAAGTATTAACTCTGAGCTAAGCAGAAAGTTCTTTAGAATCTCACTTATTATCCAAACATAAACAAAATGCTAATTAGTAGAAATTTTTTTTGCTAATAATTCCATTTAAGTGAGGCTGATCTTTCACCAATGAATGCTTAGATCTTGCCCATGCAGAGCGTTACACTGAGAGATGCCGCACTACTGTTAGAAACCATTCACTTTAGAAATGATCAGCAGCTGTTTTTCTTGCATGGTTGCCCCTTAGTTGAGTAATCCTAAACTGAGTGGAAATACACATAGCTAACATTTACATGAGTGTTTGGAACTTACTGAAGCATAGACCAGGTTTGCATCACATGCACTCTGCACCCTTGTTTCTCTGACATCTTCTTTTCTTTCCCCCTTTAGGGGGATGTGCAGTGTCATCCTTTTCAGTCCTGGCCATTAGTGGTATATGGGCCAAGATAGAAGTGATTTTTCATACCTTTGTTTATGACTGGCTAGAAATTAGTGTTCTGTTTTTAATAAGCATAAAAATTCCCTTGGTCATACATGGTTCCTTTATGTTTAAAATCAACAGCCTTTTATCCCGAATATAACTCTCCATTATGGAAAGTAGTATGGAAATTGCTCAGCATATTAAGACTAGAAATACTATATGATCTAGTGATCCCACTTCTGGATATTTATCTGAAGAATACCAAAACACTAATTCAGAAAGACATCTGCTCCCTTGTTTTCAGTACAGCATTATTTACAAAAGTCAGGAGTCAACCTAAGTGTTCATTGATGGATAAGTGGATAAAGAAGATACAGTATATATACACACAATGAAATACCACTTGGCTACTAAAAAAAGATGTTCTCTCATTTGCAGACCTAGCAGATAGCATGCTGAATGAAGTAAGTCAGAGAAAGGCAAACATCATATGATATTTCACATTTGTGGAAGTTAAACAACCAATGAACAAATAAAACTAAAAATTCTTTTTAAAGTTATTATTATTATTATTATTTATGCATACAGAACTGGGGTACAGGCCAGAGGTGCAGGGGTGGTGAGAGGATTCACCAGAGACAGTGGGGAGCAGAACAGGTGGATCAACCTAGTACACTGCTGAGGGGAGCAGCGGACAGGTCAGGAGAGGTCTGCCATGCCATGTGGGTCACCTCCAGGGCGGGGATCTAACTCATGCTGAAATGGCTTTAGCTTCTTAGTGCTGTGCTTTAATCCACTGCACCACCAGAAGGGCCCATAAAATTCTTATTTTTAATCTCATTGTTGAGCAATAACATTTGCATTTCTGTAGCAAATAAAAGAGCATTTTACCTTATTGCTAATTTTAGTGGCAACATAAATATTTCCCTCACTAACCTATATTAAATAATGAGTAGTATGCTAATTAGTATGTAGTATGTAGAATGCTACATCACATTTAGTCCAAAAGGTAGTGATTTTAGAAAAGGAAAGTTTGGGTTAATGTTATAATAGTTTATTAGTTTGCTTTTAACTGCTTTCTTAAAAATTCCTTTTTGAATTTAATATGTCATATACTTTATGTGTTTATTATTTAAGAGCTTGAAATTGAGCCCTACTCAGATAATTTTTTTTAGTTTTGGGGCATGTATTTTGCATATAGTTTATATATGTAAGATTTCTGCACACTTCTAGATAACTCCTGTTTTTTGTTTTTGTTTTTGTTTTTTTGATATATAAACCCTTATGACCTTAGGACTAAAAGTATTTTCTAGTTTCTAAAGCAACACTGGCTTGTAAAAAAATCAATGCACTAAAATATCTGTAATTAATTAGAAAGTATAAGTAAACCCCCATTTCCTGTAGGACAGACCAAGTTTACTGTGGCAAGAAGGGACATTATTTTAGGAAGAACTGTTGATAAGATTAACTGCCATGTTCAGAAACATTGTTAATGTAAAAACTTATCCAGGAACTTTTAATTGTATTTCACATTGTATATGCCATAGACAATTGAATTGTAAGTATATATTATGACCAACTTCACACTATTGAGAATTTATCAACTTGTACCTATTTTTTCACTTTGTAGACTGGTAGAAATTCTGACATACATTGGGATTAGTTTTTAGTTTATATCTGGGAACCGCTGGCCTGCCCAGCAGCAGCATCTATCACTACCCTTCAGAATATAGACTTGTCCTCTCAAGCTTCTGGTATTATTGCTTAGTTTTGGCTTGTTTATTTTATTCTGTGGCTCCTTTATTCCTCTGTACATCCCACCCATCCTTCATGATTTGAAATCCTCCTCATTGCAGAGACTTTTGCAGTTCACCAAGATTGGGTCTCCTCTTTCTGAGCCTGGAGCTAGCACTTGTCCCCATGTAACTGAGTTCTGTGGTTGTCCATGCTGTTCTCTTTTGGTGGCTGGATGTGTACTGAATGTGGAGCCTGCGCGGAAGCAGCCTGGACCCTGGAAGGAGAGCGTGGGAGAGCCATCTGCTAACCCGGCCCTTCTCCCTGTGTTGCTACGCGCAAGCCCTCGTGTTTCAGTGCTTGTTTGGTTCTGTGTTTTGCCTTAGTTCATTTATTCAACAAGACTCTTTTAAGAGGCAGTTTCTGACTCTTCAGTTCATTTAGGTTATCATTTGCTCCTCCCCAAATTGATGATACTTGAGATATTTGTTAGTCACATTTTTTTAAAAAAATCACAAACAAAAGCAGGGGAAATGGGCAATATACATTTAATTTTTGCATAGACTCTAGGCTTTTGTTCAGGAAGTGACTGTGTGCATGCACACACACACATTCTTCATGGTTCACTGTTAAGATCTGAAGGAATGAAAAGCTGGGAACAAATCTTTAATCAGATATTGCTGTCTGCAGTGGTATTAAACTTGAATAACTTAATTTATTTTTAGTTTCTCTGGTTAGATTTCACTCTAAAGGAAGAAAATGTTACAGAAAACCCATAGTTTTTAATCAATCAGAAGAAAGATCTTTAATAACTGAGAAAGGGCTAGTTAAATTGCAGTAGTGAAGCCACTTCCTTTTCTTTCCCTTTTGCCCCTTTCCCCCTCTAGACTTTAAACTGTCATCAGGTGTCCATCATGTAGAGGTGGGGTGGACATGGCAGTAAATCAGGCAAAACGTGTTGTCCTCTTGGAGTTTATGGACAATAAAGAAAACACTGGGATGCTCCATGTCATCAGTGTCTGGGCAAAAGGACAGTGGCGGCGACAGCCACGAGTGCTGGCGGCATTTGCGCTCCGGGCATGCTCCGGGTTAAGGTGGGTGGTGCGGGCAGGTGCTCTGAGGGAGTGGCCAGAACCAGGTCAGCAGCAACCCTGTGGCTAACTGGGAAATAAGCTGAGTAAAGGAGACCCCCAGTATTGCGTGAGAGTGATGGAAATGTGCTGAAATGGACCGTGGTGATTGTTGCGCTGCTGTGAGTGTTCTGACCACACTGAGCAGTACGCTTCAGATACGTGGGTTTATGGTCTGTGAACTATTTTTCAAAGAGACTGTTGGAAAGAAACCTGCAGAACTGTTGAGAGAAATCTTTTTCTTGCTTTTTAGAAATGTTCACTTGTATGTAATATTATTATAGTAAATCATTTGAATTATGTTCCATTAGACCCAGATACTGTGAAGCACAATAAGCATTACATATACTAATTAATATTAGTAAGTTTTTATCAGATTACTTTGTATGTCAAAAAAAAATTCCAATAATCAAGTCTAGTCGTGTATGTACTCTTTCTTCATCACTTGCTGCTAAAGTGACAGTAGATTATGATCCTTTTATAACTTGGGGGGAAAGGTAAGCAACGCAGGCTTTGCGCTCAGTCATGACTGACTTGGGATTGAGGTTGCGCTCATGCTGCACCTGTCTCCCTCACCAGTGTGACATTTGTCTGAGTGTTGCCCTCGGAATTGTGCTTTCTGATCCTCGTTGGTTTATATTTAAAGAGTTGGCTTTTTTAGGCTGTATGCTTAGGCCTTGCCTTTGCAGATTCTGACTCTTAGATAATATTGTTAATTTTTCTCTAGAAATGATACTTACCACTAAATAAATGTTTCAAGTCCACATAGATCCTACCTGCCCAGGCCTTGTGGGTTTAAATCCCTCTTCCCAGATACTTAGACTTTTAGAACTGAAGACGTTTAGAGTTACATCACTCGTCCATGCAAAGCTTGCACCTGAATTTCATACTGATGTTTTTTTCCAGTGCCATTCCTGGATTTCCATAAGGAGATAATAAGTAATGTCCTCTAAAGGTAGCTTCCCATTGAATTTATGGAGTTTTTCTAGACTATTATAATGTTTAAAATGACCGATGCTGTTTGTGTTGTATTAAGTAAATTAATGCTTCATTTTGATTCGATCTGTAATCCTTAGCCACAGAACCATTCTAGACTTGCTTTGCTGTTAGCTCACTCTTTGACCTGAGCAAGAAGTATCTTTATCTAATTAAAGACAAGGTGTATTTCAGAGGTAGGGTTGGGCTTCCCCACTCGCCCCTCACCAAAGGTGGTAACATTCCATCAATTTTCTGTATTTATAAAAGGTCTGCCTGGATTTTTTGAATTTTAGTGAGTGGTACCGAAAACAGGCACTTGCCATGAGATGGTCTCTACTGGAAGCTTCTCCTTAGGCCTTTGCCATGAGAAAGAGCATCTTTTCTGACCGTTTTTATTTGGAAGGAGAAACTGTCATACCGTATCTAAGTGGAGTATATCTTAGATATTTATAACGCATGTCACTTAAATGTATTTATGCACCATCATAAACTGGTCTGTAACCTAAAACTAAAATAAGCTCACACATATGGACATGTATTCATAAATTTTCTGGCTACCAAATAGGTGTGAGCTCCATGAGCTTACAAGAATAGATGTCATGGATCTCTGTCCAGTGGAAATGAGACACATGAAGAAATGGAGGTAAATATAAGTTCAGTCAATAATGCCACATACACCGTGAAGGAACAGCAAGTTTTACGGGTGTTCTGAGCAAAGTAGGAAACTAAGGGAAGAAACTGTTTGCAACTGGTAGCTTGGGGAGGTTTCCTGGAGGAGGAGGGAATCAAGTGGGTCTCGTAGGTTGGGTTGGAGTTTAGAGGGCAAAAGCTTGACAGGGGACGTACACCTCGAGCATGAGGAACAGGGAGAACTCACTTCTGCCTAGATTGGAATGTTAGGAAGCTGAGTAGTTGGGGAAATCTTCAAAACTTAATTTTGGTCAGATTATAAAAGATTTTGGATACCATGCATAGAAGCTTGAATTTCCATGAGTTGAGAGAAGGGAAAAGCTCTAGGTATATGACAGTTAATCCTTCAATTACTGCTTATGTGGTGGATGTAACTAGAAATGTTCTTGAATTAAAATGCTGCATATTTTTAGTTCTTGGTAACAAAAACTACTGACATGCTCCCTTTCTGGTTATTAGTCAGAGCCACTGACTTGTGCACACCTTTCTGACTGGAAGATTTTATATCACATGGCAAACTCTGGGCAGTTGTCTGATTTTAGAGATGACAAATCCGTATTTCTGCACTGACTTAATTTCACACACAAATTTTCATATACTATGTATTCATACCTTTATTTACAGGCCATACAAAGGCTTGATGTTATTTTAAAACTCTGGCTTTTTGTGGCTTTACTATCTTATTTGTGGGTACATTATCTTAATGTGCTGAACCCGTGTTTTTTCTTTATAAATTTGGAAGCTGTCTTTCTGCCAGGGGTGGAGAGATTGTCCACTGAGATATGACAGTTTAGAAAGAACTCACTGATATTTGGCACATTTTGGAGGTAGTTACTCAGTAAATTTTTTTCTCTCTTCTTCCTAATTATGAAATGGATATGAGTAGAAGCTTATTTCTTAGTTTAAAGGTAGATCTTCATGTAATGGGAATCATAAAGGAAGGCACTTTTGTAAAGTCTGACTTTATATGGTAAATTAACTTGAATTTTCAAAAATGATAATATATTAAGAAAACTTACTGCTGGTCTCAGCAAAGTCAATTTTCAGTTATTTATCTAGAATTTCCATTAAAAAATACCTGAATTAACAAAGGACTGAACTATTTCTAAAAGGTTATTTGATTTCATGAACTAAATGAAAGTGCATATTGTGACCAGAACATTGAAAGAAAGTGAAGTTCCAGAGAAATAGTCTACTCCAGTCATTTTCTATTTCATGCTGTGAAGGAAGTGCAGTTACACTTTTTAATTGACTTTTTTTCCTTTTGAAGTGCATCTATAAATGTTATGTTACATAGAGATTTTTGTAAGCCTGTCCCCGTCAGGATGCAAAATAGTTCTGTCACTCTAAAAATCTCCTTTGTGCTATCTGTAGTCACACCCTCTCCTTAATCCCTGGCAACCACTGTTGTGTTTTCCATTTCTTCCTTTATGGACTAGAGTAATAGATATTAATCTTACAGTAAATCTCGTATCAAATATGTCATCTAAGAAAAGATAAGGAATGTCAAGTAAGACAAGGGATAAGAAAGTGCTGATAGTAGAAGCATCAGGTACTTAAAAGAGTGTTGTAGTTAATCAGTTTAATAAGACACTGGTGACACTTAAGTGGACCCTTCTGTAGAGTCGAGTTTGTATAATCTTTGACAGCTCTTTTTCCTCTGCATTCAGAGGCTCTTCAACTTACTTCTGAAAGTCCTGATTGCTGGAAATTTGTGTTAATGTTTTTTTTTTTAAAGATATATTTATTCATACAGAACTGGGGTACAGGTCAGAGGTGCAGGGCGGTAAGAGGATTCACCAGAGACAGAGTGGGGAGCAGAACAGGCAGCTTGATGAAGTACACCGCTGAGGGGAGCAGCGGGCGGGTCAGGAGAGGTCTGCCATGCCATGTGGGTCACCTCTGGGGTGGGCAGGGATTGAACTCATGCTGAAGTGGCTTTAGCTTCTTTGTACTGTGTTTTAACCCCCTGCGCCACCAGGGAGGGCCCATGTTAATGTTCATGTTCCTCATAAGGTACATTGGAAAATACTGTAATGAAGGATCGTTACAGTGATCTAACATGATGATATAGATACATGTGCACACACTGTGTATGCATATGAAATGTTTTGTAAATAATACTGGTTGCAGTTACTTTTGGGGTACCTTAGTAAAGGACTATCATGTCTTATTGATTATATAGATCTCCCCCACACTCTGGTTTCTGGAATGGGAAGGTTGATCCTCAAAGCACCACCTTCCTGTTTTAATACTTTTTGACAAATGTTTTTAGAACTGTATCACTAATTTCTGTAATTTGGATCGAGAGGCAGTATGCCAACCGATTTAACTTTGATAGGGTTCACTTCACATTTACACATGATTTTTGAAATTTGTAATTGGACATATGACCTGAATATTTGCCAATCCCAGGGATTTTTTTGAACTTGTATTCCTAAGCCTCTGTTACAATAGTGATGCTTTTTTGGACATTAAAATTTCTTTGTTAAAAGTAAAATGGAGGCCCTCCCTGGTGGCGCAACGGGTTAAAGCACTGCACTAAGAAGCTTAAGCCACTTCTGCATGAGTTCGATCCCCGCCTGCCCCGGAGGAGATCCACATGGCATGGCAGACCTCTCCTGACCGGCCCGCTGCTCCCCTCAGCAGTGTACTTCGTCGATCTGCCTGTTCTGCTCCCCACTCTGTCCCTGGTGAATCCTCTCACCCTCTGCATCTCTGGCCTGTACCCCAGTTCTGTATGAATAAATAAAATCTTAAAAAAAAAGTAAAATAGTCTTTTATATGCTATTCTTGGTAGTAGATTATGATTCTTTCCCTACTAATTAAAATATTTAGGTGCATAAGCAGATTTAGATGTGTTTTGTTCTTGTCCACAAATCATTGCGTACAACCTTTTTTGCTTGTTTCCACGTAGAGTTCTCACATATTTATTACTGAGTTAGCACACTAGTGAGAAGGCACATGAGCAGAGCAGTTTCCTAACTAACAGCCCAAGTAGTGTTGATGTTTGCAGCATGATACAGCAAGACCCCAGCGCTCACCAGCCATGCGTGGTCTCTTGTGTGATTCTGCGTCTCCTCTTGGAGTTGTACCTGACTCACCAGTTTCCATCATTCTGAATCCACTGGGGAATGGGATTATTTTGCTTTTGCTTCTTAACCAGGAATCACTTGACTGTTGAAGACTTATGAGAAGACATGATGAGGAACAGAGTCCATGGCACACAACCTGATGCAGAGAAAAAAGCTCAGTGTTCATGGTTTTTAATCTCATTATTAATGTTCAAATTATTATTAGATTTAGTAAATTATAGAACTGGAAAGAATGTTTGAGATCTTGCAGTTCTTTTGTTTTTATTATTTTAGTTTTTTAAAGACTTTTTTAAAAATAATTTATACACACAACTAGGGTATAAGCCAGAGGGGTGTGTATGGTAGGGGTGAGGGTTTGTTGTGTGTGAGAGGATTTATCAGAGACAGAGCGGGGAGCAGAACAGGTGGATCTACTGAAATGTATTGCTGAGGGGAGCAGCCGGTGAGACAGGAGAGGTCTGGCAAGCCATGTAGGTCAGCTCCCTGGGGTAGGGGGGTGGGGTGGGGGGGGGATGTCAAGGTAATGGGGATCAAACTCATGCTGGAGTGGCTAGGGCTAGCTTAATAGTACTGAGTTTTAACCCCTGCACCACCAGGGATGTCCTGATCTTCCAGTTCTTAATTCTCTCTAACCCAAGGCTCCTATTCATAATATTTTGTCAAATTCTCTTTTGTGTCATGTAATAAAATTAATAGTTAATGAGATTTTTCTTCTCACATAATTAAAAGAAATTAATATAATACCCTGACTGTCATATAAGGAAAAATACAGTACAAAATAAGATTATACTTGAAGGCAAAAATGAAAAGAGAACGCCAACAGATTTCTAAAATGCTCCTGGTTGGGTGTCCCACCCATTGAGCACTATGACCTTGATCCCATTTTCATAACTAAAGAAAGTAGGGGGGTGAAAAGGGTTGGAGTGGATTTGGTCATACCTTCTCAGAATAGTGTGGTTAATAGTAACATGTGAACAGGAATCCCAGGCTTTGTGATCTGCTCTGCTCTTGGGATTTAGTACTGCCAAAACTCCCCTTACCCGGGGAGAATGAGCCCAGTGGTGATGATTTTGAGTATAAAATAGTCAGCAGATACAAACCTTTGATTTATGGTTTTTCTCCACACATGCATGAAAAAGTTTCCATTTTTAAATGAAGTAGTTAGCTGCTCATTGTATTATTCCTGATGTTATTGTTGCTTGCCGTGATGATAGAGACTATACTAGAGTTGTTCTTTCAGAATCCAGCTGTGGACTAGGGGAAGCTCTGTTATGTAGGGACCATACATTGCTCACTTAGGCTCTGGCCCTGGCACAGAGTAGCCTCTCAGTTTCTGGGATCTTCTGGATAGCGTGTAGGAGGTAGTGTAGAAACAGTAGGACATTTTGTGTCTTTGGAGATTCCTATTCTAGAGCTCCCATTTCCTACCTTTATGACCTTAGGCATAAACCCATTTCTTAATCTGTAAAACTACTACCTTTTTCTTTCTTACAGATTGCTTGACAAGGCTCAGGTGAGATCATGTAAAGCAGAGAGGCTAATGAGCTCCCATCTGCACCTTGTCTATCCCCCATAAGCACACAAACAAAAAAACCCAAACCTATACAGAACTTCTCTATTTTAGCCCCACCCCACTACCACCTGTCAAGGATGCCTGGTCTAACCTTTCTAGAAGAGCATAGCCCTGGCTACATGCTTTTTTTTTTTTTTTTTTAAAGATTTATTTATTTATTCATACAGAACTGGGGTACAGGCCAGAGGCTCAGGGGCGGTGAGAGGCTTCACCAGAGACAGAGTGGGGAGCAGAACAGGCAGATCGACGAAGTACACTGCTGAGGGGAGCAGCGGGCGGGTCAGGAGAGGTCTGGCTCGCCATGTGGTCTCCTCCGGGGCAGGAGGCAGGCGGGGATCGAACTCATGCGGAAGTGGCTTCAGATTCTCAGTGCTGTGCTTTAACCCGCTGCGCCACCAGGGAGGGCCAGCCCTGGCTACATGCTTTTATGGACTTTAATAGAATATCATTGTTCATATATTTGAGTATTGATTCCCTGTTCCATGGTAGGTGCTGTGAGAATCTTGGAAGCTCTCCTAAGTGTTGGTCTTCAGGTGAAAATGTTTTTCCCCAAATACAGTAAAGTTTGCATTCAGGGAAGGGGTGCTGTGTTTATCGTGCTTGAGGAACACAGTGTGAAGCAACCCAGCGCAAATTCAAGGTCCTTTTGATGTTTTCCCACACACTTACCAATAGTTTCTTAAAGGACTGTTGTCTCTGAAAACTTCTAGAAAAATGTGGCATCTACAGAATTCCATATCAGTGATACTTTGACATGGAATTCTGTAGAAACTTAATATCGGGACGTCTGATTTTAGCCAGTACCTTGAGTACTATTTTTTTTTTTTTGATCAAGATTCCAGGTAATCAAGTGCACTGATATTCTAGAAAAGAACTGAGGTTTTCTTTAAGTGGTAGACTTTGCGTTAAGAACCAGTATTTTTGTGGTGTCTGAAAGACATTTTACTGCTTCATTAGTATTTTTGTTTTAAATGGAGTATAATTTACTCTTTTGTAGCAGTCTTGATTGTGATTCATTTTCCTTTTGGACTTTGTGCTTCACTTAAATGTAGCAGTCCCCATTTCTTTTTTGTTGATTTTCTGAATGTGCATTTATGAAACTTTCTTGTATTCAGTAGCTATTTTCCTTTAATTTAAAACTGTCTTGGCCTTGTTAGTCTTACGAGTGCTCTTTCTTTTCCTCAGGATGTTGTCAGCACACTCTCACTATGCTGTTCGAGTCCCACAATGCTAACTGTAGGCGCCCTTGTTAGTAGATACCTGTCACTGATGCTGTTTTCCAAAATGTGTGGGTTCACCCTTTTCTTTCTCAGGCCTGACAGTTGCGCTACACAAGTGTAAAGCGAGATATTGGAAACAGTGCAAGCTTTGGAGTTGAATGAATGCAGGTTTAAACCTAGTTCGGCCTCTTGCCAGCTAAATGATCTGGGTGTGTTTGAATGTGTCTCTGTCACTTTCTTCACCTGTAACATAGGTTTGCCTTTTCAGAGTGGTGAGATTGGGGCTACTGTGGATAAAGTCCATTATAGAGGATATCTTTCTCACATGTGTCTTTTGAACAATCTCTGAAAAAAGGGGCAAGAATGGACTAGAAAGTGACCAGGCTGAGATTGAGAAGGCCTTTTCTAGGACTGCTTCAGTTCTTAAGTAATACAAGTTTGTGAGTAACCTTATGTGAGGTTCATGTGAGGAGAAGCAAACTACCTGTATCCGTGTGGGTTCCCTTGACTCATCTGGGGTATGAGGGGTTGCCTGTGTTAATGGTGTGTGCCAGTGGTGTTCTTTAATATCCCGGAAGGAGAGACCCAGGCAGAGGTGAAGGGTAGGGCTTGGGGATGAGGGGTAACTCTTAAATCTGAGAAGCTTTGCTTTATGGATGAGACCTTCTTGGTTAGTTTTTTTTTTTTTTAAAGATTTATTTATTTATTCATACAGAACTGGGGTACAAGCCAGAGATGCGGAGGGTGAGAAGATTCACCAGGGACAGAGTGGGGTGCAGAACAGGTAGATTGATGAAGTACACTGCTGAGGGGAGCAGCGGGCGGGTCAGTTGAGGTCTGCCGCACCATGTGGTCTCCTCCGGGGCAGGCGGGGATCGAACTCATGCGAAAGTGGCTTAAGCTTCTTAATGCAATGCTTTAACCCGCTGCGCCACCAGGGAGGGCCATTGGTTAGATTTTTTTTTTTAATGGAGAGTTCCATGTCCAAAAAGATTTGCAAGCCAATGAATTAAGTGATCTCTAAAGCCCCCATTTAACTTTGACTTTCTAAAATAGAAGATTTTTATAGGCAGTTCAACTTTGAAATTGAGTTTCAGAGATGTCTTTCTTAATATTTTATGCATTACATTGTTCTGGAAAGTACCTCCATTTATCCATCACATATAATATAAACATTTGTAAATTACAGAATTAAAAAAAAATCCTATAACTGTCAATTGCTGCTGGTAGGTCTTCATGAGTTTTCATTGCCATTGAAATAGTTTTATTGACATTCATATTAATTTCACTACCTATGTTTTTATTTATGAATGGTAAGAACATGCTACACAAAACACTTTAAAATACATGGAGAGAGTTTCAGGGTTACTCTCCATCTGTTATTTATTTTAATTTTTGCAAATATGGGGGGTGGGGAAGGCCTCAGAAGTAATGTTTTAATAGCAAAGCAGATGTTCCAGATATTAATCCTGAATTTGTACAAAATATACTTTTATATGTGAATGAAAACCTTACTGTCTTCAGAATATGTTGACAATATTAAAAGTTAAAAATGTTTTGTACATTTGTAACACTCTGAATTCCATGGTGTATGAGTAACAGTTTAATAGAGCTTAATCTGAAAAAAATATTTGATTCCATTCATATTATGAAACGTTAAATAAGAAAAACAGCACCTAATGCAAGTAAAATATTATGAGCTATAATTTATAATTAGTAACTCTTATTTTTGCCTTTTCCTATAAATACTTTGTAAGTTTTTTTCTTTCCAACTTAAATTTTTTTTTTACCCTGAAGTAATGGCGATATTCTTGATACTTTATATATACTTGATAAATGTGTTTCATGAATGAAAATTACATAGCATAGTTTTTCAGAAGTTAAGAATGCATCTAGAATTTATTACAGAAGATCATTTGAGACTGCTGTTTACGTGTTTTTCTAAAGCAGCAAATAGTGTTTAAACTTTCTTTGAGTTGTAAACCCTTCTGATGAAAGTTTGGGATGCCCTCTGTGGAAAAAATACTTATATGTACCTTAACATACAATTTCAGGAGGTTTATGAATGCTTGAGTATACAGTACAACTCACGGATGTGGAAGGCTAGTAACCTTTGCTGTGTAAAAAAAGCAGACTGTAGAAAGAAAATGGAATTTGAGTGAGCTTTTAATTTTGCTTGTATCTGTTAAACTCAAAGTACCATAAATGATACTTGACTTGTGTCCTGACACAATGATGACATTCTCGTTTTGGTTATATTAATATGGACCTAATGACCTAACTAGATTGTTGAAATAATGCTGTTTTGAAGCATTTTAATAAGAGACCAAAGAAAAGAATTTATTTTTTGTCAGATGCTTCCCTGAAACAGTGGTATTTTAGGCTTGACAGTGAATACCAGTATTTACATGAGGAAAAAGAATTATTACTGTCAGACTACCATTTTGTGTGTGTGTGTAAAAGACGTTAAACTAGTGTCTTAATATTCTATAATTCATATTTTATGCTTATCATTAGTGGCTGTCTCTATCCTCAATTATATATCAGTGATGGACCCTGTCTAGTCACTTAATGTGAGAAATTCTGACTCCTGATTTTTTCCTTTTGATGCCAGATTTCTTGGGATTTTTTTTTTAACTATGTAAAAATAACACACTTTGCCCACAATATGGGGGGGGGGTCAATTGTCTCACTACACAGAGGTGGTGTTTCTGATGTATTTCTGTCTAATCTATTTTCTGTTGAGTTGATTTCATTCTGTCTAGCTTTTGGTCCCCTTTTCTGTCACTGCTGAATATGTTCTAGTTTCTAATTTTTGGGGTGATATTGTCCTATAATTTCTCTTTTCCTTCAGTATTCATAGCCTCCAGGTTAGAGTTGATTGGAGTTATTCATAGCTTTGTAATCTCTCAGCTAATTAACTTTTTTGTCTTACGATATAATTCACACACCATCTAATTTACTCCTTGAAAGTGTACAGGGCAGTGGCTTTAAGACTGTTCAGCATAATGATGTAGCCATCATCACTCTCTAAACTTGATGCTCATCAGCTATCAGCCTTAACCCCTATTCTCCCTAGACCCTTCCTTACACTCTAAAGAACCACTGATCTATCAATATTTTCAGTTTCTATAGATTCATCTGTTTTTGTGAATAGTTCATATAAGTGAAATAATATCTATGTGGGCTTTTGCCTTTGGCCACTTTCACTTAACATATTTTTTTCAAAGTCCATCTGTGCTGTAGCATGTATTAATACTTAATTTCATTTCTATTTTGATTAAATAATATCCACCAATGGATATACTACTTTTGTTTATCCACTTATCAAAGAAGGATATTTGGATGATTTTCACTATTTGACTATTGTAACTTGAACTGCTATGAACATTTGTGCATATGTTTTTCTGTGAACATATTTTCATTTTGCTGAATTATGTGGTACTATAAAAACAGTTGAAGACTTTAGTAAGTTTGAACAAGGTAGACTGTCTCTTGAGTAGTAGGTAAGTGGTATGGTAGAGTTGCACTAACCAGTCTTTCTGAAGTGGAGTCATACAGTAGTTTTCTACTTAGTGGGGGTGTATGTGGTTTGAACATTTCCATCTTGCAAGGAAACCTTGTGTAATAACAGGAAATTGTTGAAATATAGTGTGCTTGCCATTTACACAGAAAAAAAATTATTGATGTTTTCATTAAAAGAAATCTTGTTATAATCATTTTATTTGAAACATTCTGAAAGAAACTAAATCCAGCAGAAATCCTGAGGCATTGAAGAACATCCTGGTGACTAATCAACCACAGTAGAATGTGCCATAAAGAATGTCAGGGTCTTAGCCTCTCTGATTTGTCTTGTTCATCCTTCAGGCCCAGCTCTTGCTTGTATTTTAATTCCCTCTAAATGCTTGTGTGGATTGACTTAGACTGTAATCTCCTAATGGACAAACACAGAGCTGGTGATGGCAGACCAAAGCTCTTTCTAGCCTAGCTTCCTCGCCACCGACTGTGCGCTCCAGTCCGGCCCCCCAGCTCTGCTGTGAGCTTTTTTCAGTGTGAATGAGAGAATTATCTGTGAAACCAAAAGCTGTTTATAGCTCTGTGATCCTAGTTCTAGCTCTAGAATTCTGAGATTTTACAAACTAATGTTCACATTTGCTGATTTCTTTCATGGACATGTCGTTGAATATACGCTGCATTGTATGTACTGCTTCCCCTTCCTTCTTTTCGAAGTTCTCCTCTCTCCCCCAGATGATAAACACTAGGAGGGCAAGACTGTTAACTATTCTTTGTAATATCTTGACTCAAGGTGGTTAATGTTTATAGTGCAAATATTATTGTATGAAATTTTAATGAATGTAGAATGACTAGTTAGCACTTATTCTCTGAGTGATGTGGTCAAAATAACATCGTAAATTTAGACAAATATTTTATCTTTTCTTAAGAGTATACTTTTGACTGAACTAGATCATGAATATAGTCAGAGTGAGTATTCTCTTTGTAGTAACTTTTTAAGTAATTATTTTGGCTGGGACTTTACCCTTAGGGACTTTTATATATATTAATAGATTCACATTGCAAAGACTTTCAGTAAGCTCCTTGATTTTTGACAGTCTCTGTATCTTCACACCTTAGTTTTTTTTTTTTTTTTCTTTTTTTAAGTACATTTAATGGCTAGCCCTGTGTCTTATGAAAGGAAGAACAAAACAGGAGCTTAATCTTACAGTTAGCAATGGTCAATACTAGAAAGTAAATTGAGTGGTGTTTGTTATACCAAAGATATATGGTGTGCCACTGTAAATTTTACCTAGGGTGACGTCTTATTCCTCTCTCTCTAAGTTTTCAGTGTTTTGTCTGGAAAAGTTCACCTTGTGTTTAAAGTATAGCATGATACTTTGGTTAACTGGTATGGGTTATTACTACATCAGCACTTAGTACTTTTTACTTTGCTTATAGGGGTAATTGTAAAACAGGCAAGGTGTTCACTGGCAAACTGGCTTGCTGTGTCTGTACTTAAGCTCCTTTCTGCTTTCCTTCCTCTCTGCCCTTTCCCTCCCTTCTTTCTTTTTTACTATATAGGTATCAAAAGCAAGTGTTCTCCACAGAAAGGTCTACTCCTCTTTTGACAATCATCTTTAGTGACAGCCTTTTCCATTGTTTGTAGAGGTGTTCTTAGTAACCTTGCATGCATCCTTTGGACAGATTTATGTGTATTTACACTTACTTATATGAACCACATAGCATAGGATTCTTTTTTCGTGGGTGGGGGTACCCTTTTTGTAAAAGTGGTATCACACTATTTCACCCACACAATACATTTGAAAAGCTGTTTATTTTAGAAAATAGAATTTGACTTGTTCTTTCCAGCTGCTATATGGTGACTTATAATAATACACTATAATTTATTTAGCTTTTCCTATTAATGGACATTTATATTTGATTTTTTTCCCATTGAGATGGTGCTGTACTATAACATATTTGCAATTGAATATTTCTCTAGGCTAGTTACTGAGGAAGAATTCATGATGTTAGACATAATCAGGACATAGTAACTACTTATCAGTTGGATATCTAAAGGTTTTACTCCTTACCATATAAGCAAAGATGCTAGTAAATAATGTCTTAAATTTCCAAGGAAAAATGTAGACATTTTTTCTCACAAATTAGATAAAATGGCATCCTTTTGTTTTAACTTGCAAATTTTCCTGAAAATAATAAGATTGAGCATTTATTTATTCACCATTTGTTTTTCTTCATATATGTATGTCTTTCTGTACATATATAGTTAGATTACTTACAAGTAAGTTATTACATGTATATAATTATGTATATTTTTAAAAATATAATGCATTGTTGAAATATACTATGCATTTAGGAAAATGCATAGGTCACAAGTGTACAACTCAGTGAAGTTTGATAAAGTGAATGTATTGTGTGTCACTAGCACCCAAGTCAAGAAACAGCATTGCCCAAACCCTTGGGGCCCCTGGCGCCTTTCGGCCACTTCCCTGCACCCCACTTCCCAGGATCGCCGGTATCTTTACTTCTAGCATTATAAGCTAGTTTCTCTGTCTTTGAATCTTAGATAGTCATATAATATGTATATTCTCTGCTTTCTGTATATTAACTTTTAATACATTTTAAGTGAAAGCGTTGCATCAGCTCTTAGAGAGCTATGACTAATATTTACAGTAAACTTAGAGATAAGTAGTATCAATGTAACGTAACCCTAGATGTTCTTATTGTTGTCTAAGATCTCTTGAAGTAGCCCCTACCTCCCCTAGGAAACTGTTTGCTGAAGTTCTATAATTGTTGAAAGTCTTGCTTGGGTAAATCTAACTAGAATGCTTGCTTACCTTGTACCTTGGGCTTTTTTTTTTTTTTTATATAAGATATATTTATTTATGCATGCAGAACTGGGGTACAGGCCAGAGGTACAGGAGCAGTGAACAGATTCACCAGAGATAGTGTGGGGAACAGTGGAGGACACAGGAGAGGTCTGCTGCGCCATGTGGTCACCTCCCCCATGTGGTCACCTCCCTGGCAGGCAGGGATGGAACTCATGCTGAAGTGGCTTTAGCTTCTTAGTGCTGTGCTTTAACCCATTGTGCTACCAGGGAGGGCCACGTTTGTTTTTTAACCTGGCAAAGTATTAGTCTTTTCTTTGGCTTCAGGAAGAAGAAAGCTGCAATCTTTTCCTTTTATTGTCTCTTTTTCCCAAATAGATCAAGGTGCCACAGCAGCCTCATCCTCCCTCCCACCCCTGCCCCATTGCCTTGTGATACTTTACATGGGAAGGTGTTTACAGTTCCGACTTTCAGACCTATTTTTTTTAGTGATTTGCTTTATTAAGGGTGTATACCTTTTTATCTTCAATGTAAATTCTTAAAAAAAATTCTAGTGATTCGTTTATACTATGCTTTAGAACAGACTTGGAGATTATTGGTAAAATTAAGATAAGGTAACTAAATGGTGACATCTTGAAGTTTTTTCATGGAAGTTGCTTGCTTCCTAAGAGAATTTAAAGTGATTTACAATAAAAGATAAGAGGAGAAGGAGAAAAATCTATAATCTTTGTTTTGAGTATTAAGTTATGAGTCTATCTTTTGAGACGCAAAAGGAAAACAAATACACTTCTCACTGGGGAATATAGAAACATAGCATTTCATCAGGAAACATGTATTTATATTACTAATTTCCAAAAAATGTAGAAGTGTTCATCAGAGTCAGGTCATGCAAATTAACATGCATCCAGGGAACTTAAAATGTATTGGTGAACTTAAAATTAATAAGCCCATAAATATTTCACTTATGTTTTTAAGAAACTGAATCAGAAAGTTTGTGTCTGGGTGTGAAGTGTTTTTCTAGTGTGCAAGGACACTATATAAAAACCATCTGCCTTGAATTATTTAAAATAAAATTCTTTCAGATTGTGGAATAATCACAACAATCAGACTATGATTGTTTTAACTGTTAAAACATTTTTATTTTCATTTCTAATGATCATTTTGCATTTTGTAGTAATCGATCTTAGTGTTCACACTTCCATTATATGTATTTGACTCTGTCAGTTGAATCAAGATCAACATGTTATTTATGTTTGGAGCACTCTCGAGAAATTATAAACTAGCTTGATCGTTTGCTTAACATTTGGATGGATTTCCTCAGCTTCATTTTCTAACTCTTTTGCTGAGTTTTAAATTTTGGTTAATGCTTTTGCTAGACATTTGCTATTTTTATTAAACAGCTTTTTTATTCCCTGGATGTTTGTTTTCATTTTCCCTTCACAAGAGCATTTTGTTCTTCTTTAGTGGCTATAGAGCTTGTCTTCCTGAAAATATTGAAGAGAGTTTCCTATATATAGTTTTTCTTCAAGTATATGCCTGTTTACTATCACATTAAACAGTTTATCCTCACATATGTTTTGCTTACAATAAAATGTAAGGAACTTAAAAAGCTAGCTAGAATCTTGCATGCAGGGGAAGTTTACGTGAACTTTGGTTTCAGTTCACTTTGGGATGATTTAGAGCCGCTGTTTATTAAGGAAGCACCAGTATCTTTGTATTTCCCTCTTCCCTTGTGGTCTGGCCAGATTCCCGATGGAAGTGTGCTCTAGTAATCTGTGTAGAACTGTGCTGTAGTGACTGACCACATGTGTTAAATAACTTTAAATATGCAGTTAATGATTCAGTTCCTCAGAAGTGCTGGCCCCGTTTCCAGTGCTCCTAGCATAGCACAGAACAAGGAAAGACCGAGTCCCAACCTTCATGTGGTACGTACATGGTTACGTAATTTCACTGCCTTTCAGCACTAACCACGCCCTCAGCTGTGCGTCCCTTAGTCCAGAAACCCCAATTCACCTTCAGAGATTTCCACACTTGGGCTTGAGTGGGCTAAGGGCAGTTACATATAGGCATGGGAAGACAGAAGACCCAGGAAGGCTACCTGCTTCTTAGATTTTAGCTAGATTTGCCACTCTATTTTGGTAAATGCTCATTCATCCCTATTTGGGTCCAGAGCAACCTGGTGCAGCCAGATTCTAAGCTTTTAGAGAATTCTGCAGGTTTTTTCTCAACTTTCTGCTTTACTCATTTATATTCTATTTTTTATACTCATTGATACATTTCCAGGGCTGTCAAGATAGTCAATACTTGGCTTCCTACTTTCCAACTGTTAAAAATTAATTGTCCTCCCTCTTTAAATTGTATATACCTGTAAGTATTTCTGCATGATAGATACTTCCCTGTCACTCACCTAAAATATTCTAATTTGTGTTCTTAGAAAAGTACCTTTGTATACTCTAGCCTTGCTAATTTATTACCAACATTTTCATTTTTAAAAATCAAATCACGAGGAAATGGAATCTTTTAATTTTTATTTCCTTGGTCATTGGTTGAGAGTTTTTGGGAAAGTATATGGTAAGAGTTTTTATAGGAAAATTTGCTGAACCTACACTGAATTTATATTTAATATGTAAATATACAAGGTATGTATTTATTATACTTACTTCATATAACAAATTTTAGTTTTCTACTTTTTGGGAAAAATGTGGGTATTTCCAAATCTCTGTTCTAGTTAAACAAAATCAGTCAGGCTGATTCAGAGTATTGCTGGAGGTTGGCTTTATGGACACTTTGATTCGATTCCCTAGCCTTATGAATACATTTTCAGCAGCTTAGACAATATGCTTCATGGGTTATTTTTATTATTTACTTTTTGGCTTTTAAATATTTTACTAGTCTCACTGCTATTTTGGGAAATGCCCTGGGTATAAACAGTATTCTGAACTTGTATCTCATTTTGTCCTCTGTAAAGACCACTGATATAATGGGTACCTTACTTGGAGACTTTTATTGAAGTAAATGAGAATGTAACATGTTTCAGAATGCAACTGACTTTACCAAAGTATATACACTTAGTAGGGAAGTGATATGCCAGAGTGGATTAGAAGTTACGTGTATAGCCAGCATTATCTTAACCAAATTAGTCAAACCCTTGGAGTTTGGAAGACAGTGAATATGGATAGATTAAATATATTGCCAAGGAGAAGTTCATAAGGAGAGATGGAATGCCATTAGGTTTATCAGAACCTGGTGTGTCTCTCGTATTGTTTTACCCCCAATGATTAATTGTATTTATGAAATCACTGAATGAATATTGCTAGGCTAGGGAAGGATTAAGATATGGAAAAGTAATATTAGGTTGGACTTGGTCTGCGTAATCTCAGTACACTTATGTGACACACCCTATCTAAATCTGTCTGTGAAAGTTGATTTAGCAGGAGGGAGGTGACATGACAATAGAAGCAGAAGGCAGAAAAGACTTAGCGCAACTGCTTGGTTCCGTGAACTTAGGAAAGTCATCTCTTCTTTCAGTCTCATCTCTGGGAAAGGAAAATAGTTGATTTGATGATACTAAGCTGCTTTTTCCGTTCATCACACCAGAGAAGAAGTAGTTAGGAGAAGCATGTTAGAGCCATTGGGGAGGATAGTTCTTGATGGGTGAAGTGTGGCGCTCAGGGGCTGGTGTCCAAACATATAACTAAAGGCTGATTGGCAGGAACACACAGTCCAAGGAAAAGGTAGAACCTGGGGTTTCAAATATAAAAGCATTTGCAGATTTGTGGGGGGAAGTGGGGATTGAAAATAGTGATTTTTAAGAAGCTTTTCTCCTTTGTTAACAACTTTAGCACTTACAAATCAGAAAGTGAAAGATAGTGCAGTTTCACTTACCTGTGGCATAAAAGTAATTCTTAGACACTGGGCAAAACATACCGGGTTATCAGAGGGAGGGAGACAGGTGGAGGAAGGGGAACAGGGCACTGGCTGGGGGGAGCGTGAATTAAGTGTATACAGATATGGAAACTTACCTTCATGTTATATATGTAACGATTGAAAAATAAATTTTTTTTTAAAGATTTATTTATTTGTACATACAGAACTGGGGTATAGGCCAGAGGCTCAGGGGCGGTGAGAGGCTTCACCAGAGACAGAGTGGGGAGCAGCGGGCGGGTCAGGAGAGGTCTGCCACGCCATGTGGTCACCTCCGGGGCAGGCGGGAATCGAACTCATGCGAAAGTGGCTTCAGCTTCTCAGTGCAGTGCTTTAACCCGCTGCGCCACCAGGGAGGGCCTGAAAAATAAATTTTAAAAAAGCTTTAAAAGTTTATACTGCAACTTGTTTGGTTTCGACATGTAGGAAATATAAGGTTACCTTTGTAGTATTCAAGCTTTTAAAGGAATTATCAGAGACTTTTGTGTAGTCTGATTAAAGATTAAATGCATCCTTTTGGAATTTGGGTAGAATTATGTCAAGTAAAATATATTTTTCATATCTTTCAGAATCATGGTGTCATGGAAAGGGATTTATTTTATACTCACCCTGTTTTGGGGAAGCTTTTTTGGAAGCATTTTCATGCTGGGTCCCTTTCTACCTTTGATGTTTGTAAACCCATCTTGGTATCGCTGGATCAACAACCGCCTTGTGGCAACCTGGCTCACGCTCCCCGTGGTAAGTTACATACCAGGGAAGGAGACTACTCATATTGCCTGTCCCATTGATTTTGTTAGACAAAACATGTAAGTCACTACTGTTCAGAACAGGTGTATTAGCATTTAAAGGAGGAAATTAAAAGAAACAAGTATAAAATAATGCATGTGCTTGAAATTATCTTTTAGGGCTGTATTCCAAAAATTAAGCAACTTGCATTTTCCTCTTATATTTTCTTTATTCAAATATACTTTATAGCAAAAATGCACAGATGTAAAGCTATACTATGAAGATCTACCACTTTGCATTTCCATTTTTTATAAAACAATGAAAAAAATTCAGATAACTTTTTTTTAATAAGTGGACATTTATGTGATTAATTAAACACTTCCTCTTCCTTACGGTCACTGCCTTCTCTTTGAACACTGTTAACCTCTACAGCTTCCATTATATTTTTTAGATATAGGATTCTACTCACACGTTCTCCCCCCCCCCCCCAAACACACTTTGTATAAGTTGAGAAATTGTGAGTGGTCCTATACTGAGTATGATTCTTATACTTAACTTACGGTCAGCAGAAGACATCTGGCCCAACATTCAGAAACAAACTGGGTGAGCTGGATTTATTGATACAGTGTGCTAGTCTTTTGTAAGGAAGCTTTCTGCAAGACTCAGCTATCACTGAAATACTAATTGGTATATATTTGAAAAAAGTCTACAACCCAGCTATTTAGCGTACTGTTAACAGCATGTCTGACAAAGATTCTTTCAGTTAGAAATTGAATCCTGTACAATTGTTATAGATCAAATCATTGATTTTCCAGTTATGAGGCAGTGAATATCTCTTCTCAAAGAAATGGAAGAAAAACTTCATATTTTTAACAAGGAGTTAAAAAGGCCATTTTCAAGCAAATAGGCTAAAACGCCTTATGAAAGAAATGATCTTTTTTCCCCAATAGGTATAGTTTATTTTAACCAACTCCCAAATCATTTTTCACCAAAAATAAATTAGGGCAAATGCACTTAGACTAATTATTGCTTCGCTAAGTAATCTTTTGTAGCTTTCTCTAGTGCATTAAGATGATTTCACTGACAAGAGTTTGATGTACCACAGTAAAAACTTTTATAAGAGGTCACCTAGTCTAACCTACCTGTGTGGGTAAAAGTTCTCTGATCATTTGTGAAGTTTCAGTAGTTCCCCTTGGAAAATTTCTATAAAGAACAGTGACCATTTATTTCACTTTTGGGTGGCTTTTCCATGTAATCAATACTGTCAGGGTCAAAGTTTGCCTATGCCCAAAGCAGTTTAAGATGTTAGGCCTGACTAATAATTTGGACATAAACCATTCTTATATCTTTTCTTTAACTAACATTCTTTTTTACCTGTTTTCCGTCTCCCCCCACCTCACAAACCCCCCGGTTCTATTTATTCCTATGTTTTTGAATCCTTATTCTTTTGTATAACTATCAAACCAGTCAAAAACCAGAACACCGTCAGCCTTGCAACAAGCTACACTTATATGATAGAAGTAGTCACTGATCAAGCTTGGAAATCACTATGTTTTTACCCCTAAGATATCTTAATTTACTGTCTGGCATTAGAAAGATTTCTAGATGATACTGATAAAATATATATATTTTTGTTTTGCTAATGAGTGTCATGTGATATTCAGGGAATTTACACTCATTGCTGCATCATATTCCATTGTATAATTGTTTATCTGCTCCATTTTCATTTGCATATTACTAACAGGGACTTGGGATTTTCTTATCTGCCTTGGGTGAGTTTTCTTTCTGTGACAGTGACTTCAAAGGTTAACTAATAAATTTGTTACATTAAATTTAAACAGGAGCTAAAATCTCCCGTGTGTACTATAACTTTCTGATAATATTTGAAAGCAATTAAATAAATTAAGCATGCATTTGAGCATTTTCTACATCCCAGGCATGGCTGAAGGTACTGAGGCAGCAGCATTTTAGTAAAAATAGCTATTACTTTTCTTACATAATGTTACAAAGATACATGTCTTGGTTTATGAGACAGTAGAAATGAACATTTGACTTTGTATTCCCGGTGCCCACTGTTAAATTTCTTGACTATCTTTCCTATAAAAAGAAACTAATCTCGTGTATCTATAGCTATAAAAATTTATAGATTGGAATCTTGTTATATACCATTTGTACTTCTTATAATTTGAAGATTCAATGAAAACATTTTAACTAAACTGACAGAAACTTAAATTAGTAGATTGAAAGGTAGATACAAAACCTTCATGTTCTCATCCTTCCAGATTTTTTCCTTATGATAGAAGCAAGCCTCATGGGAAATACTATGTTTTTGTGTTGAAAGGTGTATTTATAGGACATAATAAAATTTATATCTGGATAATCATAACTTTAAATTGTCATGCATCAATATTGTTTATTCCTAGGCATTGTTGGAAACTATGTTTGGCGTAAAAGTGATTATAACAGGTGATGCTTTTGTTCCTGGAGAAAGAAGTGTCATTATTATGAATCATCGTACAAGAATGGACTGGATGTTCCTGTGGAATTGTCTGATGAGATACAGCTACCTCAGATTGGAAAAAATTTGCCTGAAAGCCAGTCTCAAAAGTGTTCCTGGATTTGGTAAGTTATTCACAAATTATTTTAAGTTCATTATTTGTATTTTTCTACCCTACAACTATAGACTAACTAAATGCCACTTTAACACTTAATACTTAAGTATTAAGGAGGATTTTCTTCAAAATAATCTATTATGATCCACCAAGAAAAAAAACTGAGGATTTTTTTTATATATTTTTGGAAACACTTTCCTGTTGAAACAAACAAAAAAAACCAGTTGCCTTCAAGGAAGTAGATATGGTTTCACACATATCAACACCTTGAAGGATATGAGTTAATAATTGAGCAATTGTTTTTTAATGCATGTCACGCTCATAGTAAATTTAAGCCAGAAATTGGCCTGATATAATAGTTACTTGAAATGAACTGAGTGATTCACATTCATCTAATAATTAATACTAAGAGCCTGTTTTTCTGGACATTCCTAGTTCAAATTCTTTTTTCACAAAACTTTTCATTGTTCTTGTATACTGTAAGTTTAATAGAAATGCTTATTTTCTATGGTTAGGAATGCAACATGTTTATTGCTTAGTGGTAAAGATTTAGGGCTACTTTAACATTATCTATGAAAACTTAATTGCCATATGCAAAAGAATGAAAGTAGGTCACCATCTCACACCTTATACAAAAATAACTCAAAATGGCTTGAAGACATGGATGTAATACCTGAAACGATAGGCCAAACACTCTACAACGTCGTCTTCAGTGATGATTTTCTCTCAAGTCAGAGAAACAAAAGTAAATAAAAACAAATGTGACTACATCAAACTAAGACTTAAGACATTATCAGTAAAACAAAGACACCCAAATGAACAGGAGAAAAAGCTGCACACCACACATCTAACTAAGGGCTAATACTAATATCCAAGATATATAAAGAGCTCATACAGTTCAACAAGAAAACAAACAACCCAACCAAAAACTGGGCAGAAGGGCTCAACAGACACTTTCTCAAAGAAAACTTACATATGGCCGTGAAAAATTGCCCATCATCACTTATCTGAGAGATGCAAATCAAAACCACAGTGAGATACCATCTCCCACCTTTAAGAGTAACCCCTATCAGAAACAAATTAAACAAGTGAAGGAGGTGATGGAGAAGGCATTCTATACCACTGGTAGGAAAGTATTTTGTTGGGGCCTGTGAAAAATAGTAGGATAAATAGCATGGTTGAACGTGGAGGGGGTTCAGCTCAGTGAGGTAAGCCAGAGGGAGAAAGACAGATATCAAATGATTTCATTCCTGTGGAATATAGAGGAAATAATCAAAGGGACTAAGAACATTAAACCAAAAAACAAAGGTATGAAAGCAACTGTACAATTGCACTGCTGCAGGGGGAAAAGGGTGAAAACAGGGAGTGCCCTGGTGTAAGGTAAAGGGGTATTGGTGCCCTGGGATGGGTGAGGTGGGATATGTCATGTACATCTGTGGAGGGCCAAACTCTCCTCTGAACAGAATACCATGACAGAATCAATGCTACTTCAAAAATCGGTAAGAGCAATGGCTGCAATTTTATTTTAAATGCCTTTGGTGTTTCCGTAAGCTCTTTCTTTTTCACCACTGTGAATTAAAGCATTCAGTTACGACCTGTGTGTACACCTTCCCAGTATGCTACAGTGATTACAGTCTGTACTACCATGAGTTATGCGAGTGTTGCCAACACAGGCTCATATGCTGAGTGGAAAAAATCCATTTTATGTGGTCAAATTTTCAGTTTTAATCTAAGCATCAGTCAGGTACAAATTTACATAAATAGTGAGATCACTGCTCAGTTTTTTTTTCCTTTTACATAATATTTGACTTTATTAGCATATAGCATGACTATCTCCTACTCCATCATTTCACTGCTCAGTTTTTAAGCTTACTAAACTAATAGAATTTACCTTTTTTTTTTTTTAAGATTTATTTATTTATTCATACAGAACTGGGGTACAGGCCAGAGATGCGGAGGGTGAGAGGCTTCACCAGAGACAGAGTGGGGAGCAGAACAGGCAGATCAACGAAGTACACTGCTGAGGGGAGCAGCAGGCGGGTCAGGAGAGATCTGCCACGCCATGTGGATCTCCTCCAGGGCAGGCGGGGATCAAACTCATGCGGAAGTAGCTTTTGATTCTTAGAACAGTGCTTTAACCCACTGAGCCACCAGGGAGGGCCCGAAGTTACCTTATTTTTTTACCAGCTATCATTTAAGCCCAAAGAATGGATGTTTTTCGGTTGGAGGTATTTATAACAGCAAAGTTTTTCTCCTGTAAGAAGGACCTATCTTCCTCTTGATTCCTCCTACTTAAAACATTTACTAAAACTAAAACCATTTTTAAACCACAAATACCATTTACTACATCCAATTGGGTGGATTTTTTTTTTTAATTCAACAAAATTTCATGCTGTTCCTCTGCTCCACAACTCACAGGAAAACTCACAGTAATTTCTGAGTTGGAGAAGCCTCATCACAAGGTCTGTGTAAGTAATATTCTACTCCTGCCAGCTTCCTCAGTGCACCTGAGATACTTGCTTTTGTTACTTAATTTAGGCAATGCGTCCTCATCCAAACTAAAACTGCTTGGGCCTTCTTGTAAGGAATGTAGCTCCCTGAATGACTCTTTCTACAGCAGGGTTTCTAGTCAAGGAGTCCAAGCTACTTAATGAGTATGCTATAGTTGTTCATTCTCACAGCAAACGTCCTTGTAGAGAAGCTCAGGAAAAATGATTTTCCGTTATGGCTTCCTTTTCTATTTCATCATAGCAAATTTCACAGCAGATGTTCTGTGTTGTTGCTCTAAATACCTAAAGGGCAGAGGTAATGTTTCACTAATTTTAACAGTGAACCACTGCTACACACATCCTATGACAGGGTGAAAAGACCTGCGCTTTTGCAGCCTCCTATCAGCCAGTCTCACCAAAGGGATGTAACTGAGAGACTGTTAGATTCTGGGAAAGATTCCTCCTTAGTAAAAGGAAAGAGGCTGAGGAAAGACACCCCCTCTCTTTCCGCTTTGGGAGTCACTGTGAGAGCAGATCATGCTTTGAGTGTTACAACCACCTTGTGTCCAAAAGTTTGCAGAACAGGACACAACAGCCTCGTTTCTGAACCAGCCTTGATTTCAAGTGAGAAAACACACCCAGATTGTTTCTGTGACTTTTAGATTGTTATATAGCCTAGAACATCCTGATAAAACTTGCTTTTCCCCCATTTCACCAAGCTATAAAGTGAACTCTTCCACCAGTTGACTTACTAATTTTATAAATTTTATTAAATGTTGTGTATCAAGACTTTTATGAAAACTAAATTTAATGTAATAGGCAAAGTATACTAACCATTTTAGTTCTATTGCTAGAGGATACATATGGTTCTATTTTCAGGAAATGTAATTAGTTGCATCTTCTGTAAGTTGGAAAATAAGTTCTTATAATTGTTGATTTTCTGGCTTCAGTTACCAGAGTTGCTTTACTGAAATGAATTTTGATGCGTTTTGAGTGGGAGAAGAAGCTATTGGGAGCAAAGTTCAGTTCAGCTAAATTGATGTGCCAGAGATATACTGGGGTTAAACTTCTTTCTAGGATTGCATAGAGGTCTAAGTAATTTAAATGAAGCTTTTGTTTTCTTAGCAGAGCTCAAGCCCTGAACTGTGTGGCAATTGACCATCTTTTATGAAGTTATACAATTGGTTACCTAACTTAGCTACCTCCTTCCTATGCTCCATCTTTCATCTGTCGGTTGGGTTTGCATTGCTTCAAGCTGCTAGCCATTCCTGTGTAGCATATTTTGACGTTAGGTCTGTAAGTAACCTCATCTCTTACTGAAAATTAAGTAGATTCTAAAAATTATCTAAAAGGGATAATTTTATGACAGGTGATTTTAGGAAAAAGAAGCAAAAGAAAATAGGAGCCATGTATCTATGTTCGTAACCTTAATTTTAACAGGTAATTTGATTCTAGTGCCTTCATTTGTCTTTTCACTGTGATTACACATACCATGACAAAAACACCTTAAAGAGATAGACAGCTTTGCAACCCTGGGAAACACGAATACACTGTTATGCTTATTTTATGCCAATAGGGGACTAAACTAAATAACCTTTGTTGACTTTTTTCTGATTTAGTCCATATCTTAAATCTTACAGAAAATACATTTTTTATGCTTAAAGTCAGATTATTAGAGTATTTTGTAATAAATACCATTAAGGGCATATGGTATAGCTAAGAATTTAAGAATGTTCTTCCATGATAAAAATAACGCCACAACTGTATCTTGGAAATGCTAATTCTTACAATCTTCAGCTGTTACAAACACATAAATGATCTAATAAGTGAATCCTAAGGGAGAATACTTAAGTGTTTAATTTTAGAATGCAAAATGGTCATTTGTATACTTTTCAATCAAGTAGAAATCTGTATCAACAAATAGATGTTCCTACATTACTTATATGGAATAGTTTGAGATTTATAGAAAAGTCACCAAAAAATTGTATAGAGAATTTCCCTCTTTATTAATATCTCAAATCGTGTTTACACTGACATCCTTTCCTTTGTTCCAGGATCCAGCTGATACTTCTGCATGGCTGTTAGTCTCTCTGTTTCCCTAGTCTTTTGCTATTTTGTGGCAGTCTGTCCTTACTTTGGTGTTTTTGAATACTGGCTAGATTCAAAATACTGGCTAGAATGTAGGCTGTTCCTTATGTTGGGCTTATGTGAAGTTTTCTCACTAGAAGGAGGTTATGGGATTTTTGCTAAAAAATATCAGAGGTGACTTGCTCTCCTGTCATCAGGAAGGTTCAACATGGCTTATCACTGGTCATGCAAATTATAATGAGTGGTTAAGTAGATGTCTGATAGATCCAACATAAAGTTGCTGTTTCTCCTTTTGACATATATTCTATTCACTAAAAACAGCTCACATACCAGGGTTAGAAGGAATTAAGTTTCTACCTTCTGGAATGGGGGTATTTACACTTCTGTAAAGATTTGTTTCTTCTCATTATTCACTTAAATTTTTATTGGTGAAATTTTTTCATTTTGACCATTGGTGGCACTTGCAGGATGGCTGGTTGCCACCATTATTGTCTGTGTAAGCCTTTCCTTATCTTCTGATGCTACAGGATGGTTGCATTTTCCATCTCCAGCCCTAGAATCAGCCTTCTCAGGAACTCTAGCTCCTTTTCTTAAAGGGTGGTATGGAAAACTAAGGCCTGGCACTGCTTGTGTTGTTAGTTTGCTATTGATGCTTGGACCATGATAGAATGACTTAAAATAGGACACATTGCCTTGCATATCTGGAGTTCAGAAGTCTGATTTGCATCTCTTTTGGCTGAAATAAAGGTATAAACAAAACTGGCTCTTTCTGTGGGCTACATGTGAAACCTGTTTCCTTGACTTTTTCAGCTGCTTTTGGATATCCACAGTCTTTGGCTTTTAGCACCCTTTTTCCATCATAAAAGCCAGTTGTGACTGGTCAAATTCTTTTCATACTGCATCACTCTGAGTCTTTTCCTGCCTCTCCCTTCTACTTTTAGGAACTTGGTGATCACATTGTGCCCATGAAGCTAATCTAGAATAATCTTCCTACTTTAAATTGAGTTGATTAGCAATTTTAATTTCTTCACATGTAACATTCACCGAATTAGTATGAGTACATCTTTTGTAAGATGCTTTTTCTACTTAAAGAGTTAGAAATATACTTAGCCTAGGAATCGGTTTTGCTATCTCAGATGGCAGCTCATCTAGAAAACTAATTAAATGATAAATCTCAGTTTGCAGATTTTGGTTTCATAGTAAACTCACAAATAAGATCATAACCAAGTAGTCCCATCTTGCCAACCAAAAGCCATCAATCAGTAGATGTTTCTTCAGTGTCAAGCATGAAATTATATAGTATGATCTGTTGTGAATTCTAGTGAAATTTGCTGTAAGATACAATAACTGACAGTTTGATTTCAAATAATGCAGTACTCCCATTTTTATATGTCATAAATCTTAGCCCACATAATGGTACATGGAGTGAAGACTGGAGGTGTCTGTCAGCTATACAGCAGTGGATGAATACCTACTGTATATTAGCTTGGTAGAAAATACAGTAAACCTGGCATGCCTGCCAGTTTTACCCACAGTGCTGACCTGCACAGCATGCTAGGTGGGTGCAGACCACAGTTGGAAGACACTGTTAGCAGCTAATTTGGGAAGCCAGGGGTGCAGTGCTTCTGACACCACATGACGATACTTGCCTAACACTGAACGGTTTGTACTAGAACAGGTAGTGTTGCCTAAGGCACAGAAGTAAATATAAAGTAGAAGACAAATTGAGCATGTCCCAAATGAAAGAGCAAAACAGAACTCTGGGGAAAGATAAGCGACTACTTGATGAAGAATTTAAAGTAATGGCTGTAAAGATGTAAGACTGGAGGAACTGGAAAATTTAAGACCCAAACAGCTAAAAAGTACAGTAGAGCTAAGAACACATTCAGACAGCAGTAAAATGAAGATACACTAAGACACTGAGACAATAATAAGGGAAATAATTCGCATATTTAGGGGTTTCAGAAGAAGAGAGAGAAAGTACCAGTAAGTATATATGAACAAATAATCATGGAAAACTTATCTGGGGAAGGAAGCAGAGATTCAGGGACAAGAAACCCAGAGAAGTGCAATTAAAAAGGACCCCAAAGAGACCCATGGAGAATGTACTTTGCTTAATAGCAGTAAGAGGATAACAGCATGTCATATACTAGGGAAGCAATCAGTAGACCTTTCAACAGAAACCTTGCAGGTTAAAAAAAAAAAAGAGTGGCATGATGTACTCAAAATGCTGAAAACAAAAACAAAACCACTCAAATAAGAATTCTGAACCTGTAAGGGTATCAGTCAAATTGGAAGGAAAGCTCCAGGGCTTTCCAGACCAGCAAGAGCCACCACTAAATGGGCATTGAAAAAAATACTGAAGGGACTCATCTAAGCTGAAAAGAAAAAGCTAAAATGCATGCAAAAAATCTCTTTAAAAGTTACATCTACAGGGCCCTCCCTGGTGGCGCAGCGGGTTAAAGCACAGCACTGAGAAGCTAAAGCCACTTCCGCGTGAGTTCGATTCCCGCCTGCCCCAGAGGCGACCACATGGCGTGGCAGACCTCTCCTGACCCGCCTGCTGCTCCCCTCAGCAGTATACTTCGTCGATCTGCCTGTTCTGCTCCCCACTCTGTCTCTGGTGAAGCCTCTTGCCACCCCTGAGCCTCTGACCTGTACCCCAGTTCTGTATGCACAAATAAAAATCTTTAAAAAAAAAAAGTTACAGCTACAGTAAAAGTAGTGTACCAATAGCCTGTACAGCAGTGTGAAGATTAAAAGATGAGTAATAAAATTAACTATTTTTATTGGTAATGGGAATTGTATAACAAAGATATAAATGATATATCAAAAATACGAGTTATAGAGAGCAGTGTACAGTGCAGTGTCAACGTGTTCTGATTAAGTAGCTAAAAACTCAGTGCAGACTGCCACTTCAGTGACCATTCAAGCCCCTGTCCTTGAGGTGACCCACATGGCGCAGCAGACCTCTCCTGTCTCAGTAATCACTAGTGAATTCTATGGGACTTTCAAACATAAGCTAGTTTTTCCATACCTGTTTTTCCAAACACTTCCAAAATATTGGAAAGGGAGTGCTTCCAAACATATTTTAGGAGACCAACTTTGATACCAAAAACAAAAGACAAAAATACATGCTGGTAATGTAAATGGGAATTTAGAAATAGGATAAGAAGTAGTAGAACCATGAGAAAGCTGCAGATCCTATATCTTTATAAACCTGCCAGACTCCCAAACCTTGTCTGAGAAATTTAGGTATTAGAATGTGCTCCATGGGAAAAGTGTGAAAAGACAAGTTATATGGGTGAGCACTCATACTGCCATCAGCTCATATATATATATATATAAAATAAATGTTATAAAAATGTGTGTTTGAGAATTTCCAGAATGTTAATAGTTGGGTATTGCTTTAAACATGAATAAAATACTCATTTATGGCAGTGAAATGGGGGAAATATCTTGCAGGTTATTCCTGTGATTATTTTTCAAAAAGGAGTAGAAAGGCAATAGTGATGAACAAAATGCAAAGTGAGAAGAAAACAGTATCATATCTTTAGAGGAAAATAATGTATAACTAGTAGAATAATAGCTGCAAATTCTAATCTGAGGACTTTACAATTATGAGAATATAAAATATGTTATCTTTTAAATGCTTAGAAGGCATTATAGAGATTCAAGAATATACTGCAAAGAGGCCAGTAAGTACACTGATTAGAAACATCAGTTTTGGAGCCAGACTGCCTGTGTTTGAAATCAGGTTTTACCACTTATTAGTTCTTTGAGTTTGTTTCTCAGTGTGCTCATTTATAATACAGAAACAATAATTTTACCATACTTAGAAGGTACCCATGAAAATTTATAGAAAATGCTTAATACTAGCACATAGTATCCAGTCAGTAGACAATTTTATTAAAATGTTCCTTTTCTCATTGTTATAGCTTATTTCTTTGTATGTAAAGGATGCTATTATGAAAAACAGCCATTTGTAGATCTTGCAAATTAAAGAAATATTTGCTGAGATAAATGCAGTTAGAACAAACACAGCTAAAGATAAAATCAGCAAATTGGATGATCAAGCCAAGAGATTTTGTTGAACACTATGCCAAATGAAAAGCAGTGAAGAGTATGAGAGGACAGATCTAGAAGTTTTACAGAAGTTCCAGATGAAATTTGTGAGAATAAAAAATAAAGGAATATTCCCAATGTTGAAGACAGAATTATACTGGAAGAATATACTAACTGCTGAGCAGAACGAAAATGTTCTAAGCATAGACTCCTACAGGTAAAATTCCATAAAGCCAAGATTAAAGAGAATACCTTTAAAGCTTTCACAGGAAAACAAATTGGTTATTGACACAGATGAGACTGATATCAGACATCTTATCAATGTTACAATAAGATCAGAAATCTTAATTTGCCATATTAGATGACAGAAGGCAACAAAAGTAGCTTTGAAATTGTGAGGGGAAAATGGTGTGAAATCTTGAGTTCTGTTTCAAAATTAGCCTTCAAAAGGGAGAATAATGACGTGCATTTCAGGAATGCAAAGGCTCAAACCTTTTTTGAAAGAATTCCCTTTAGGAGTACTAGCGGCAAGACTTAACATACAAGAAACAATGATAAGCAAAGTAGTTAACAATATAAGATGTTTCTGGATGTGTAAGCATTGTGTTAATAATGATAGTAATGTGAGAATCTATTGATTAATTACTCAAATATCAGAAGGACAGGAGGAAAGCATTCCCCCCCCCCATCTGAGGATGTTATTACTTTAACTGAATTTTGATAGTATTTAAGCTAAGTGTTGTCAGAAATGTAGAAGTCAAAAAGAAATTTGAGGTTAACCATTAAAATAAAAAAGAGTATATAATCTCCAAAGTACTGAAGTAGGGGTTGGCAAACTTTTCTTTGAGGGAGTAAGTGACTTTTCTGCCTAGCAAAGAAGCAGCTACAGATAGTATACACAAATAAATAGGTGTGGCTGAGTTCCAATAAAACATTGTAAATAAGCACTGACATTTGAATTTCATCTCATTTTCACATACACAAGATATTTTTTATTATGGGCCATACATAATAAAATGTTGGGTGTGGTCCAGCGTTTGTCCCCCTCTGCGTTGGAGAACAACGCAAGGGGGCAGAAGGAGACTTAATTTCTACTAAGACCTAAAAGGGGAGAACATGTGGGCAAGAAGTTACAAAGAAGTAAAAATGAAAACAAAGTTGTCAGGAAAAGAAGTGATTTCTCTGATAAATATGAGTGCAGTAAACTTTTCTAGTAGCGAGAAATTTTCAGATTGGTATATCCTCAATGATACCAAGGCAGTAGGTCATGGTATATCCACATTACTATAACAGCACTCCTTAAGTTGGATACATGAAACAGTGCCATTTAACAAACTGTTACTAGTCTACCATGACAGAAGTACAGGAATGGAATAACAGCGGAATTTTATAGTATTGTGACATTGCCATCATTTCCAAGTGTGTTGTCATTTTTATGGTAATTTATTTTATTGTATTTTACAAAACTAATGGTTTGAAATTTAAAAACAAAACTCATTTGAGAAGCACTATTAGAGAAAACAATGCAGGTCTTTAGAAATATAAAGTATCTACATGTTAAATGAAAAAAGCAAATCACAGAACAGTATAAAAGGTGTGATATAATTTGTCTTTGGAGCTTTTAAAATCAAATTCTTAACCATGATATGAAAATGTGGATAAGCATAAAGGGTGTGGTCATGACGAAGTATTTTCATGTTTTAGTCTCTATTTTTTCTTGACTTTTTAACAATATTTTTAATTCTGTAGTGATTTGAAAATATGTAGCTTAAATTAATGATGTCTTGATCTTTTCAGTGAATGGCACTGGCCTGTTGAAAATCCATGTAGAAATAAAGCACCTTTAATTTCTACTTCATCTAGTATATAACTTTTTTTTTTTTTTTAAAGACTTACTTATTTATGCATACAGAACTGGGATACAGGCCAGAGGTGCAGGGATGGTGAGAGGATTCACCAGAGACAGAGTGGGGAGCAGAACAGGCAAATCTACAAAGTACACTGCTGAGGGGAGTAACAGGCAAGAGAGGAGAGGTCTGCCATGCCATGTGGGTCACCTCCGGGGCTGGGGATCAAACTCTCACTGAAGCAGCTGTGGCTCGCAGCAGTGCTGCATCCTAAGCCGTTGTGCCACCAGGAAGGGCCTTAGTATATAACATTTATTTTAGATGGATTATAAACCAAAACATGAAAGTTGGAACAGTAAAGCTGCTAGATATGAATATATGGAATAATGTCTTCATCACTTTGGATTAGACAGACTTTCTGAAATAGGACACAAGACACCAAGCACAAGAGAAAAGATTTATAAAATGGGTTCAATGAACAGTAGAGGTTAGTATCATAAGACACCAATAAAACCAAAAAATTAAGCTGCAGATTGAGAGAAGATATTTGTAAATTACGTATGTGAAACCTAGAATATTTTTCTTTGTATGTGTTTATCTGATGAAGGACTTTGTGAAGTATAAGTTAACTGGAAAAAAGACTACCCAATTAAAAAATGGGGAAAAAGAAGCACTTTTCAGAGATGATATTTAGATGACCAGTTTGTATATGAAGAGGCTCTCAACATCATTAATCACAAGGGAAATGCAAATAAACAGCTATAGCTAGATCAGAATTGCTAAACTAAAAGGACTCAAAGCTCAAGTATTGCTGAAATAGAGCAGTAGAGCTCTGTTCCATTGCAAGTGAGCTTCAGTTAATGCAGTCACCTTGCAGAGCACGCTGTCAACCCAAGATGGGCGGCTTGAATCCTGTAGCGCACCAGTGCTCTTCTCCAGGGGTCATCAACACAGTTGAGTGTTTGTGTTTGACAAAGGACAGGTACAAGAATAACCATATTGACTTTATACCTAATAGTCAAGAAATCACTGTGTCAAGAGTATATTTTGTGAAATATTCATATAATTTATATGAATTGCATGCATATAATTTACCACACACCAAAGCAAAGAAGCAAATACTATCACACAGACATAGCTGAATCTCACTGACTTTGAATAGAAGGAACCTAAGACAAAAGAAGACCTACCTTGTGACTTTATGTGACTTATGTACAGAGCCATAATACTGGTTTCTTTGGGGGTGCTATCAACTGCAGAGTAATCTGGGGTGCTGGAAGCATTCCGTCTCTTAATTTGGTGGTGACACACAGACCTACCATTTAGTATCTGCCTGCTCTAAGTTAAGGCCTCGATTCATTCTTTCTGATGTAAAGTTCTGCCATTGTATAACAAATTCTTAACATATTAGGACCTTTTTCTAGACCTTAAAGTCTTTTCCATTTGCTATTTTTGCAGATCTTCTGTTTGACACTGGTTGCCTCCTAGTTCATGTAACATTTAGTGATGTCTTTTTTACCTACCCTAATCCAAAAATATCTTAGATAGTCTTAACTCATAATCGTTAGAGTCAAGTAACCTAACTCCCATGTCCTCATGCCATTGAAATTTTGTCATTACATGAAACTAGTAACATAAATTTGGAGATTATTGGCATCTGGACTGAGTTAAGGAACATCACTAGCGTCTCCATTTCCTCCCAGGACCACACTTGTCTCCAGGTGGCTACTCCAGGTTGTTTTTATCTTGGCACATTTTTGTTTTGCTGTTCTGAATGTGAACTTTTTCTCATTACACATACATGCTCCTGGATATTACATCCTGACCATTATTGTAACTTGCTAATCATGTTAATAATAGCTATTATTTATAAAAACTGTGTTAAGTATAATCTTTTTACTTCTCACAGTCTATTTACTTAGGTAAGTACTATCACAACATTATGCTCATTTTTATATTCAGGGTTCACTGAGGGTCAAAGCTGGTTTGTGGCAGCTAACATTTAACCCAGGCAATCAAGTCTCAGAGCTACGCTGCCTAAAAATCCTGCACTGTGGACCTAGGTGTCCTCCTCTGGAGGAAGAGAGATGTGTGGAAGGATAGTGTGGGGTCACATCCAGTAGTGACGGATATCACTGACAATGTAATGGCTGAGTTGTAAGTCAAAAAGGCCTGAAGTAAGGTTGATTTTTTGGGTAATTGTTCATTTATATTTGTTGGATATAGTATTCTAGTTTGGATTTTCTCAAATAAATTCCTATACATTTTTTAAATTTATTAAAAAGACTTCATAATAGTTTTATATATACTCAGGGTGAGAATAAACTACTTTACCAAATGATGAAAGCTGTTGTTTTAATTGTTCTCATTGTTTGTAAGCAGCTACTATTCATCTCCAGTAGAAACATGGTAGTAAATTACGGTTCACATGGCAGTAATAATCACCACTATATCTTGTGGATGTCTAAGAGGTGAATATATGGTCCTTGGGGAGATGAAAATGTTTCTGAATCAAAATCAGTTTGAGGTGCCAGGAGCTAATTTCTAGAGCTACACTACCGGATGCTACCTTTATCTCACAGCTGACTCTACTGTCTATCTTGTGTTTGTTTTTGATCCTTCCATTTGCTTTTATATTATCCACTTGTTTCTTCATGGTGGCAAGTGTCTTTCTGAGAGAATATCTGTGCCACACTTTTTGTGCTGCATGACCTTTTGAACAGACTATGGGTTGGTTGCCTTAACTGGGGTGCTTATTTACCACAGTAATTTTACGTATTTCTGGCTGGGAAGAAAGAGCCTAACTTACATAAAACATGGCACTAGGTGTAGGGCCTCTTCTTTATCAGCAACTGTGACTTACTCTAGAGAATGGGAATTGATCAGTTTGCTGGTTAATGTGTTTATTAGTAGCCACTATACACTGTACTTTTAAATATGAAGAAGTGCGGGAGAGGGGACTCCCTGGTGCCACAAGGGGTTAATTTAAGCACAGCACTATGAGGTTATCCACAGCCACTGCAGCAGGAATTCAACCCTAATGGCCAGGGAGCTGACTCACGTGGTGGAGCTGACTCACATGGCACAGCAGACCTCTGTTTCACCCACTGCTCCCCTCAGCAGTGTGTTTCAGTACATCTGCCTGTTCTGCTCCCCACTCAGTCTCTGATGAATCCTCTCATCCCCTGCACCTCTGGCCTCTTTCCCAGTTCTTCTTGTATGCATAAATAAATCTTTAAAAATAAAAGAAGTGACTAACATTATAAATAACTGTTAAATGCAGAGGCTGAGTGGAATGAAAGGGACATTATTAAAGAGAATGATTGTACATATGATGTAATAATAGTCTTTTACTAATGGCTTATATGCCTAACAACAAGTAAACTTACATGTCTTGGAAGCAGCTTGACTAAAATATTAAACTAGGATTGTTAAGATCTTAGATGAGTTACTGGTAAATTTTAGGGACTTTTCCCCTTGATATCATCCTAGCTCAGTTCTAATTTAATGATATTTGAAAAGAACTTTCTGAGAACTTACAAACCTCATTTTTATCAAACTCCTCTAAGAATATTTTTTGGTATCTGTGTTACTGATCTGAGGTCAGTGCTAAATTTAATATATTACCATGAGATGCTTATTATGACACTAAAACGTTTGGTGTAAAATCTAAAACTGAAATATATGTGGTGATTGGCAATAAAATGTAATATGTATAATATGTGTAAATGCCTGTTAAATTGGTTTTAGGTTGGGCCATGCAGGCTGCTGCCTATATCTTCATTCATCGAAAATGGAAGGATGACAAAAGCCACTTTGAAGACATGATTGATTATTTTTGTGATATTCGTGAGCCACTTCAACTTCTCATATTCCCAGAAGGGACTGATCTCACAGGTAAAGTTGCCTGGGTGTGGATTGCAGAATTTTAAACTTGACAGAACTTAGAAATTACCGAGTCTAAGCTTCTTATTCCTCAGATGAACTGAGTCCCCAGAAGGTTAATGGCTAACCCCTCAGGACATGTAGTTAATAGCAAGCCAGAACCCAAAACTCTGAAGGTCAGCCCCAAGAGTCATTATTATAACACTTGCCCTAGAGCTTTATATTTTAAATGCCAGTATATATTTTAAATATCAGCCATTTACTTTTATAGAAACCTGGTCTTTAAATTTTCTTGCTATTTTATGTATTCTTTCCTCTTTCAAGATACATGTTTATTCATTATATCCCTTTTCCTCAGCTTTTTTATGAGAAAAGGAGCTGATACTAACCAGTTTGATTTATTATTGATTTAATATGTGGCCTCTCTCCTGGCATTTTAAAACTTTATCCCTAATATAAGACAGACAGACATTGTCCTTTCTTTAAGAAAATTAAACTTGTCATTGAGTTATAGGGGGGCACTGGAGGATATATTTAGGACTTTTCTACCTTCCCATATATCAAACTATGTAAACAGAATGCTAGTGGGTTCCAAGGGATTCTTTTAAAGATTAAAAGCAAAATACAACCATTCAGCTTTACTAGGTCAGTAGTTTTCAAATACTTTAAAACACAATTGGTCATTTTTCAGATGAAGCCTTGTATTGCAGTCTAGGATCTAGTCACAGAGAAAACTGCTGGTTGATGATGGTTTGAGCTTGGACAAGAAACACTTTTATAAAATCTTTTGACTCAAAGAGCAAAATTAAAGCATTTTGATATCTTGGTCACTTTAAGAAATTTACAACAGAATTTGAGGATTCAGTGGATGAAGTTCTGATGTCTAAGGGAAGACAGAGTTAAAAAGGATAGAACTGAAATCTAAAAATGACAGATAGCATGGAGAGATGGAACATGAACTTGTCTTCCAGATCCTTATACCAGATTGAGGCAACTAAGCTACTAAGAAGGGCAACTCCAAGAGCTTTTGAGAGGAGAACATGTAAATGAACATGTGGACACATTCTGTGAATAGTAGTTTATGGAACCCAGTACCCAAAGAGTTCAAAATGAAATTACAAATTCACAACTATTAAAGTAAGTGAATGAGTGACTAAGCTATATGCTAATAGGGCAAATTAAGATATTTGGGGAGATAATTACCAAAGGAGAAATCTTTGATTCATCTGTTGCAGATGGAACTTAGCTGAATAAACTATGGCATATTTTAAAATATATACTCACTGTGTAGTGTATCAATTTTTATAGTTAAAATTCTGAAAGTGAGTAGTACATGGAGGATGATGCTATAATGTCAATATTATAGACTGGTTGTATTTTAAGTTTGAAAATATATTTTTAAGTTGTTTCCAGAGCTGATTGTCATTATAAGGTATAATGGGTAGACAGGTCATCTTAATTTCATAGTACTTGAATGTTTCAGACTTAAATCTGGGTTATGCAAAAAAACCTACGCAGGGTGCCATTAATGAAATGACAGGTTGATTTATATATGTCAGCTAAAGAATAGTAACGGTGAGTTATTTACCAACTAAAATTAATGGAAAAAGCTTCATTGATTGCTGCTGCATTGGTACAGTACTATTAAAGTGTTCCTACATTATATCTTCAGAACCTATAAAAATATATTTAACACTTTACCCAGTTTATTTTTCTCCTGTCTTTTTAAGGTGATAGACCGAAACACCCAGTTGCATACTTTGAGAGCCCACTGCATTCATTTGTACATCATTTAGTTACAAATTCCTGAGTTAAAGTGGTATTTTCATTTTCATCCCATCTTGCAAAAGCCAAACGATTTGCCAAATAGAGAAAACAGACTGATCCTGTTGCAGATAGTTATTGAGTCAGGATAAATTATTATTATTATTTTAAAGAGAAGCAAATGTAATAATGTAAAAACAACAAACAACAAACAACTATAAACCAGAGACATTCTACAGGGGAGGACAGGGGAACAAGATCAAAACTGAGGTGGGGAAAGTGCACAGGACTGTGCTGATGACACACGGGTGAATTGGTGGTGGGAAGCCCACGGGGATTACAACTTAGATGGAGAAAAGCACAAAATGAAGAATGATGTAAAAAAAAGTATATATGTGTGTACATAAAGTCTAAAAATTATTATTTTTTAAAATTAGGTTAGCAAAATATCTGCAATTTTGAAAGTGTTAAAGTTGTTTGTAATTAGCTTTAATCTTGAAATTTTAAGCCCAAAGAGAATATAATCCATTAATTTGTTAATCCAGCTAGTCTATACATTTTCAAATTAGTACATTTAGTTGTAACTACAAACACTATATTCATATGTTAATGTTGCTTATAGCTTTTTTGCTACTTATGGAAATAATATATGTTGGGCTATCAGAAAAGTCATGATTCATTTTTGCTTGAAAAACAGAAAAGATAGGTTATGACTTTTTTGACAACCTAATATTAATTTGCAGGAATTGAGAAGCATAACAATTGTAATTGCACTTAGCATAAACAGTATTGTCATTGCTTTAGGTCACTTGATCACGTGCATACACCACACCAACAGGAATAAATTTTATTGGAAATTGGTTTTATACTTTAGGGGGCACATAATGTTATAATGTAATCTCTCACATCATTATTTCTTTGAAAACATTTTTAAAAGCTGAGTGGTTTTATATTATATTGGTTTATTAGTCAAGGAGGGGTGTCCAGAAAAAAATGTTACCATTAGGAGTGAGTGTGTTTGCAGGTATCTGTGCACACATGTGCAGAGAGAAAGATAAGGGGAGAAAGATTTTAAGGAGTTAATTCACAGGATCGTTCACTCTACTGTGGAAGCTTAGCAAGTCAAAAATTTGCAGGGTAAATCAGCAGAATGGAGACCTGGCAAAGATTTACAGGTCAAGTCCAAAGGCAGTCTGCTAGCAAATTTTTTCCTGGTTGAGGAGGTTGGTCTTTTTCTATCAAGACCTTTAACTGTTTAGATGAGGCTCACCTACATGCTTTTACTCAAAGGATACTGATTTATCCAAAAATAACCCTCACAGATACACCTGTAATATCTAACCAAATATCTGAATACTACGGCTTAGCCAATATGGCATATGAAATTAGCCATCACAATTGATATATCATAATTTTGAATTCTGTTTCCCTGATTTGGAAAGGAAAGCTTTTGCAGATCCAAACAATTACAATAGTATATGCAATTAGATACAGAAAACTAAGAAATAGATGAATGTCTGGAAGCTTATATGTAAAACAGTGCCTACATTCATGAAGTTACATTCCCAGAGGAAAGACAGATTTAAAAAACTGTTACATTAATAAAGATCTCAGGTATTCTGACGATATATACAAAAAGGAGAGAAATAGAAATTGGTGGTGTTGAGTATTCAGAAAAAGACCCTTACTTTTTAAGAAGAAAATAAATGAACAAAATAGAAAGCCATGCAGATACCTGGGCAGAAGGTATTCTAGATTGAGAGAACTGCACAGACTGAGTTGCGCACATGCCTGGCTGGTCTGAGAATGACAGAGCAACCAGGCATCTCCCTGAAGTGAAGGGGCTTTGGGGACAGGACAGGAGGCAGTGACCAGAAGCCAGCAGGATGCTGTGTGCCATGATAATCACTGTGGCTAGTGGGGGCGTGGGGGTGGAGGAAGTGTGGACGGAGGAAAGAATGCACCCATTGTAATCTTTGTGTCTGATTATTTCTGTCTTTGCTGATGTGGCTCAATGCTTTAGAACTACCTCTACTTGTATTCACATATTGTAACAGAGATCAGTTTTGTCTTCAGATACCCAAATGTCAGTGATGAGCTGGAAAAGCAGATTAGTTAGCTGCTTATCTTTGTAGTGTTCCTAGAATTCCTCATCCCATGTAAAGTCCTACTAGCTGTCTATAAGAGAAAATATAAAAATATGTTTAAGCTGCACAAGTGACAAGACACTTTCAAGACAGTTTTGCTGCTTGTAGTTCCAGGCCCAGGATATATTCCTCAAGTGGATGTGAAAAGAGCTTTTTTACACTTTAGATTTGCTGGGGATCTCTGGGCATGTAATTATTTTAATTAATTCAATCATAACAGAGCATTATACCTTTAATAGGAGTGTTCCTCAGATGTTTTGTGTTGTGTAGTTCATCTGTGTTTTGAGGACTCTGATCTTAAATTTACTCTTAAGAAAGTTGTGTTTTCATGCATGTGATGTTTTTTCTCTTGTGACTTGGAATAGTCTATCCATCTCAGGATGCAGCTGAGGATTGTAGGTTCCAGCATCTGTTGTCATCAGGAGGTATTCATGATCTCCCCCGTGGGTGAGGCCAAATTTCTGAACATGTTACTTTTTCCGAATTCATTTGCTGAATAGTGGGTTTAGTTCTTCTTGGAACTTATAAAGTTACCTCATGGAATGGAAAAAGAAGTTTTTGCCAACAATTGGAAATATACTTGACTTTAACTATATTCAGCCAAACTATGTTCAGATGTTGTAGATGATGCGCTGATCCTGTGCCCGTTCTGTTGTGGAGTGGTTTTAGTTAGTAGTATTAGCATGCACTGTGCCCAGGCAAGGCAGATATTTCACTTTGCATTGAAGCCCCAAGTCACTGGGGTTAAAATAAAGGTTGATTTGATATAGTTGGCAAATTACTATTTTATTTGGTTTGCTTAGATCCTTATATATTTATTTTGGTTTTATTAGTGTTTTATATATATATATATTAGTATTTAAATTTTTGTTACATATGGAGTGGCTTATGAAAATTTCAGCATATCATTAGTTTGTGTTTCAGTTTTCGCTATAAATTATTTTATGAAATCCTTTAAAGAATTTGAAAGATCTGAATGTGAAGCTTAGGGAACTATTATAAAAAGTCTATTAGTACATTACTACAGACTTTTCAAAATTCCACTAAGAGTTAACGCTAGGATTTTTATTGGGGGACTAAAGACAGTGTTTATATCTTCTCATTTCATTCCACATGCACTATTGTCAGTAATGACAGAAAAATCAACCGTTATTGTCAGAGACGCTCTGCACTACATCCTCACCTCATGTCTCTAATTTTATGGTTTATAATGGTCTATTGTTTTGTTTAGAAAACAGCAAGGCTCGAAGTAATGATTTTGCTGAAAAAAATGGACTTCAGAAATACGAGTATGTCTTACACCCAAGGACAACGGGCTTTACTTTTGTCGTAGACCGACTAAGGGAAGGTAAGTACCCATCTCAAAGTGTGTTTTTTATGTAGGTGACAGAAATTGCTAAACTTTGCATATACCTTTTTAGAATTTAGAAAGCACTTTTTAAATATTTCCTCAAGGAATAAATTACTACATGTTTATACTAAACTGACCTCATCTCATTAGATGTCTCATTATATATCCTTCGAAAATGTTTGTAAAATTAAATCTTTACCCCTTTTTGTAATAGAAAATGATGCATACAGTAACGCTGTCATTTTTTTTAATGATGTTTCCTAAAGCAGCAAAACTGTCTTGAAAGTGTCAAGACACTTAAGTTTATGTCTTATGTCACTTACATTTATGTATATCTTAAAAGTATTTTTGCATTCATTATTCTATTCATGAGTCTGTCGGTTGGGAGGCAAGTGCTGCTGCCTCCATGTAACAGTTAACGTAGATCAGGGATAGAACCCCACCATTCTTGGCTCATGGCTCGTCTTCCTGCCTCACCTTCTCCCAGCTAGAGCGAGTGAAGGGAAAGTGGGGACGAGGTGATTTGATTGATGACATCACACCCATTTAAATGTTTTGATATTTTTTGTTATGTAAAAATAAAATTTATATTTATTACACCTGCATAGTTGTGTTTATATAAACATACATGTGTGTACAAGAAACACATATATGACCACATATAGAAAAGGAAATATCCAGAAACTTAAAAGTGTTCAAAACTCAGTCACCTAGCTGAAATACAGCCCTGTTTGCATGTTTCTGCTCTCCACTCTGATTCTTAGCAAGCCCTAGTGGGTAGTGACATCTGTGACAAATTATCACCTTCATCTAGGAATTGCTGCATTGTCATATAAACCATTTGTGCCTAACATAACAAGTATGAAAATACTATGTATGAAATGATATGATGTTCTAATTTCTTCCCGTATGGCAACACTGTTGTTCCTTAAGGCTTGACATGCTTTAAGGTCTACAGTATAACTTCAGGTAATGAACCCTGCCCAGAGGAAACACCTTTTTAACTAAGTACTTACCATTTTAAAGAAAGTACAAGTCAATCCAAAATCATCTTAGTGTAGTAAAATGTCCTTATTATTCCTTGTTAGTTTGGCTTGTTTTTGGATTTCTGTGTCTGTGACTAATATGAGATGGGCTGTGGACTTGAAGGTTGTCGTGTTTATGAATAATGTTTATTTGCCCATGTAGGTCATAGGAATGCAGTTCTTCATGCCTGTGGAATGGGGTAGGGGGGCCCTGAGACTCTGGTGTGTGTGTGTGTGTGTGTGTGTGTGTGTGTGTTAATGTGATACAACTTTACTGTGGTATGCAATTTAGACTTACCCTTGACACTCAACAATATGTTTTCTATTTCCTCACATAATCTGATATTTCATAGTATTTAATGTCTTTAAAGGTATTTTTGACACACACTCATGTACTGAATTTCTCTCAACACAAGTGTTCTGTTGGAACACATTTTTTGCTAATACAGCTCTTCCTCAATGTAGGCAGGATAATGGAGATTATTTTATACTGGCTAAATTATATCTGTAGAGTTCCCTGCTCTGAAATCTAGAAAATATTAATAGCAAACTGATTTATAACTTTGGGGAATGTATATTACTTAATCATCACTGAAAGTATTGGTCAGCAACCACAGCCTGTAATTTTTCCTGCCAGAACTGATAATTGACTTCCCCCCTCTCAATATCAGTGAAAAAGAAAAACACAGTTGGATTATTCCATTTGCTCCAGTTAGTCAAATAGAATGGGCTTACACATTACAGTCATAAGAAGCATGATGAAAATAGTCATAGCAGTTAAAAAGTACTAACATGGAACATTTGCTGGGCACCAGATGCTACACTAAGATTTCTTTATGCGTATGGGTAAATGGTCCTCACAACAACCATACCTGCTAGGTACCACTATTAATATTTAACCCACAGGGCAAAACTGAAGCAGAAATTGAGGTGAATCAGTACATGAAAACTACTGAGATATCATTTAACTGAGCAGCCGGTATTGTTTACATTACAGCTTGATGCCTTTTGAATTTATAGAATGATTTTAAAGTCCCGAAAACATATACCTTTGTAATAATAGTGAGCAGCACAGTTTTCTGCAAAAAAAGATTTTTTTTTTTTAAAGTTTATTTTTACATCATTTTTCACATTTTTTTTTTAATCTCAATTGTAATCCCCACGGGTTTCCCATCACCAAATCACCCCTGTGCCACCACCATAGTCCCGTGCATTTCCCCCCCTCCCC
>NW_004567121.1:24498255-24532575 GCF_000260355.1 Condylura cristata | reverse complement strand
ATAATGTCTCTGGTCTATGGTTGTTCATTATTTTCTCGCCTGGTCCATTATACTCCTGCTATGAGTGAAACCATCCGGTATTTTTCTTTCTCTTCAAAAAAAGATTTTTTAAGAAGAGTAAGAGGCAAACTGAATCCTGGAGGGATGGTGGGCCCAGGAAGGGGGTTTGGTGCCACCCAAAGTGGCCCTGGGGTCTGCACAGCATAAGGGGTGTGAGCTAGAGGGGCCGGGGCAGCTTGGCTTTGGGCAAGGGTGGGATGTCAAGTGAACAGAGAGAAAACTTCATCGGGGGTCTCAGGGAAGAGGATCCAGAGTGTTCTCGCCCTGAGTAACCTTTTAGAAAAGGAATCTAAGACTCAGGAAGGGCATTTTAGACCACTAAGTTCTAGCTCTGATCTGAAGGATGTGAAAAAGAAACTTTCTATTAAACACATGGCCACTGTAAATACTCCAATGGGAGCCTGGAGGGCAGATTATGACAAATTGTCTTAAAGTACGGCCAAGTCACATACATGTAACTGAAGTCACTGTGCTGGGTCTGCTGGGCAGTGTGTATGGATGGACAGAGGAGGAGTTCAGGCATCACTGAGCTAAGGATAGATTTATGGAAAAGCGAAAACGCATAGAAAGGGAAGTAATTTCTGTGTTTCTCTTTAGAATATATTTCTCTGACACTAAGGACAATGAGAAAACACACATTCATCCTGAAGCATGGCACCCATTAAACGCGACACATAATACGAATGTGTTGTCTCCATATAACTCCAAAAAGTTCACCCTTAATAGCTTGACTTTCATCATTTACACTCTTATGAAGTCAGAACCTTTTTAAGGATATGGACTGTCTTGCATATAATAGAGACTTAGTCATATTTGAGTTGAATATTATTTTCTTTCATCTGAAAAGTAAGACAAGTTTTGTCCTAGCATCTTCTCAGTGTACTATACATATGGCACTGTTTGTTACCTGTGAGTGTATGGTATGCTAAAGAGCAGTTCATACAGTGCATAGCCGAGCAGTCAGCTTGGTTAAACAGTATGTTTTAGGCTTGACATAAAATGTCTTTGAACTTAAAGTAAAAACAATCTATATTTCAATCCTGTGCCTAATCCATGTGTGGCTCCTATGCCTAAACATGAAGAAACGAAGTTGTCTTTCTGTTAATACAGCACAGTGTTAACCACAAAGAGAAAAAAGAATTCCATTGGGCACTTCCCATGGGCACTTCCCATCTGCACTCCTGATCAAAACTCTTCAGTCCATATTCAGGGTGAGAGAACTTCGGACTCTGCACATAGTACCGGATTGGATAGTGCCCCAAATCACTCCTTCTTTGTGGTCTATAGGATTTCTGCACTGATAAAGTTGGTGGTTTCCTAGGAAATGGAAGTCAAGTGGTTTTCCAATTACACCCCGTTTACTCTGTTTGACTCTGTGTTTTGTTTGGTTTGGGGTTCTTTTTTCCTACATGGCGCGTAACCAGCCACTGACAGTCTGGGCTGTTTGACTTCTGGCACCCCTGTGGAGTGAGGGCCAAAGTGGCCAGCAGGAGCCTCTGCTGTCTGCAGTCCACACTGCATTCATCTTAGTTGGCGAGCCTGCCCCAGGATTGCATTTTGATGATTGTTTCTAACCACCAGTGTTGTTCTAGAAGGCCAGGAAGAAAGGCAGACAAACTATTGAAATATTGGGTGTATTATAGGCCATGCTCTCTGACCTTTCATGTGACTTTTTATTGCTGGAATCTATTTATGAAATAGGATAAGACCTTTCCCTTATGTTAAAAAAATGTAATTGTACAGTAGATCTCTGACATTTGCTAGAATAATTGGAGACCTTTTCCATTTCTCCAAATTTGCAGATATCTTTGTGGCATAGCAGTTGACTCTCTTTTGAGGCTATTTTACAAAGAACAAAGCTTTTATCTATTTATGGTGATGAATAGAACACAACAAAACCAAGATGAAATTGGGACACTGATCAGTGGGTAAAAACACAGATCAGCTAAATGAATTGGTCCTACAAATCATGAAACCAATTCAAATTTGCCTCAGCAAGATTACATATAACCACAAGTCAGAAACCTTTGGGGGGTTCTTTCATACTGCATCTTTGGGTGCCATGGTATTGCTTTAGACTGGGAATGGCATGTACATTATTTTTCTCTGCTAATTTTAGTTCTCTCTCAGTAAAAAAAATAAATCGTTGCTGCTCATCATTGAACTTAGTGAAAAAATTACAGAAGCCCTATATTCTGCACATAAGAACAGGAATCTAAAGCTTGTCAGGTACCTTCCATGAGCCACGTACCAAGTTGCTTACATGTTTTTTGTCCTGCTCATTCAGTCTGATCACCTGCCAAGCTTTTCAAAACATAAGACATTCAGGTCCAATCTCAGACCTGCTGAATCAAAGCCTGTTTCTGGCCTGGGTTCATCTGTATGTAACTGACCAGGGGAGTAACTATACTATTTACTTCTCATAATTACACTAAGTAATAATTTGCTCCATCTGTACCTGAGCAGACAGATTCACCTTAACTATTTTTTGCTCAGGGTCACATGACTAAGGGGTATGGCAGTTTAGACTTAGGTCTATTTAATGCTGAAGCCAGTGTTCTTTCCACTCTGTCATATGTTAATAGTTTTCCAAATACTACACAAAATTCATCTTTTAGGTTTTTTCTCTTTCCTGGTATCCTACCAGATTTACTCCTGGTGTCCTTGACTATACTACTATTTTGTTTAAAACAAAGACTACATTGAGGGTTTCCTTTTTCTAAGCTCCTCTTTTACTTTTCTAGCTCCTATATTTACTAGTCTTCTCCCATTACTATAGTCCTTCAGATAATGCAGAAAATAAAGAAATACAATACTTAGGCCCTCCTTGATCGCAGTGTGTTAAAGCACAGCACTATGAAGCTACTGCAGCCGCTTCAGCACGAGTTTGATCCCCAGCCAGGGTGGTGGCTCACATGACACAGCAGACGTCTCCTGTCTCGCCCACTGCTCCCCTCAGTGGTGTATTTCAGTCAACCTGCTTGTTCTGCTCCCCACCCTGTCTCAGGTGAACCCTCTCACCACACCCTGCACTTCTGGCCTGTACCCTAGTATGCATAAATAAATAAATCTTTAAAAAAATATATGACACTCAAATTGTCTTTTCACTAAGTCTCAAAAAAAGGCTGATGACTTGACTTTCTCAATGCCAAGTCACTTACTAAAAGAATTTTTTTTAATAATATAAAAAACAGAACATATTTACTGTTAAAAAACTGTAAAATTAACTTCAAAGAAAAGGGCACTCTTATTAGCCTTGTCAGGTACTTCTCAAAAGCACCAGAGCCTGCCTTTGACAGTCTTCCTGTGTTTCCCCACATAAATTCACATATATATATGCACACACATATATACACACACACATAAGCCAAAACTAGAGTCAGATCATACATTCTGTTTTATAAAGTTATTTTTCCCAAATTTACTGGCGTGTGCCTGTTCTCTCAACCTCCTCACACCACTCTGTGCATGTATGCATTCTGTCACATAGTCAGGCTGCTCCTTAACCATCCCTTTATTGTTCCAAATTAAAACTGCTGCTAGTTTTTCACCCCCATACCGAAGTATGCATAAATCTCTGCAATTATTTTCTTAGTGTGCATTTCCAAATCCAATTATTGCGTCTAGGGGCACACTTTTTTTTTTTAACATATTTTATGATATATACTTTACACCATTCTTCATTTTGTACATTTTTTCATCTCAGTTGTTACTTCTCACCACCAATTCACCCAAGTGCCATCACCATAGTCCCATGTGCTCTTCCCGCCCCAGTTTTGATCCTATTCCCCTCCAGCAATTCTGCTCCTAGGTACCTACCCAAAGGCCACAAAAACATTAATTCAAAAGGACACTGACACCCCTATGTTTATTGCTTTACTATTTATAATAGGGAAGTTGTGAAATCAACCCAAATGCTCAAAAATAGATGACTGGATCAAGGAAGACGTGGTCTGTATTCACAATGGAATATTACTCAGCAATCAAAAAAAGATAAACGCATGCTATTTGTGGCAACATGGATGGAGCTAGAAGAGGCACACATTTTTAAGCTTTTAAAAAATTCTTATTCTATGCCCCATTTCATTTGATCACCAGATTCTGTTAGTAGTGCTTTGAAGTGTCTCATAGAGACACCCGACATTCTTCCATCTCCATGGTGGTCCCACTGGATGGGATGCCATTACTGCTCCTGTCTCTCTTCCTGACTGCCTGCCTGCCTGCCTGCCTGCCCTGACTTCTTTGCTAATCCATTTTGCACACTCATCTAACAGTCTTCTAAAGCCCCCATCTCCCGACCACATACACACTGTAATGGAACTGTATATGTCTACTTGAAGATTTGGGGGGCACATATTATTTCACATGGCCAATTCCCTTGACTCTCATAAAGTGTAGGGGGGAAATTATATAATGTCATAAGAGATAATGAATAGAAAGCATTTTGAAGACATACGGGAAGATTAATCTATCTTTTCCTAAAGAGCTGACATGAGCCAAGGATTAAAGAATAATGCACTTTTCCTGGGAGGAAAGGCATTTAAATATTTGTATTAATTTTCTTACTTCTTGGTCAAGACTTCTTTTCATTTCAATATACTTTTAAAATTTTACCACTCAAAATCCCCTTTGATGCAGTGTGAGCCAGCAGATTTGTTTGAATTCATTATTCCTGACTGTGCCTTCTTAACCTTTTCTGAATTTTGCCTCTGGTTATATCCTTCCAGGCTAAAAACCTACATTGCTTTGCTCTTCTCTTTAAACTGCAGATAATTCATTTTTCCTTTAATGATTCATTCCAGTTCCCCTGACCAGCCGCCATCCACACTGTCTTCTTCCCCTCTAATAAGACTTAGTGTAGTAGACCTTATATGCTTAACTGCTTTGGTATATTTCCCCCTTTCTTTCCTAAATGGACTGTAATGACCATACTTCCTTGGGGTATTAAGGACAAAGGCTTTATTTCTAAATCCACCAAATAGCTTTTCTTCCCTACCTTATTTTCCTTTTTTGCCAGCTGCGGATGGCACCATCAGTTCTTCTTGAAATCTGCTCCCCACTTGTGTATTTCACAAGCTCCTTGGTCTGGTTTTCCCTCCCACTTCTCAAGACTCTCTTGCAGGTTCTTACCTCTGGCCCTTGATTGTTTGTGTTCCTCCTAAGGCTTTTCTAGGTTCCTGCATTTTCTCACTCCACACATTCTCCTCTGGCTGTGTCATTTAGGTTTGTGGCTTTAATGATCATTCATGTGCTCATAACTCTTGCGTCTAAATCCTGAGTCCCAAAGCACTCACTATTTCAGTGACTTTTGCCACTTAATTCTGTAGGCACTTCAGCTTCAGTATCTTCAAAAAGTGGGAGCCCTACCTAAACTGCTCATCTGTGTTCCCCACGCTGTGGAATACAGTGGTTGTAGCACTGGTGGTAATGATCTGATGAGTAGGATGAACGAGCACTAGTGTGCCGGGATTATGTCAAGTGCTTGACTGAGTTAGTTCTTTAAGGAAATTATCTCCATTTTATGCATGAGAAAAAGAGAAAGTGAGTAATAGTCCAAGATTACCCAGCCTTTAAATGGCAGAGCTGGGCATCTGACTAGAGAACTTTTAACTTCACTAAGTACGGTTCACTGAGTTGTTCAAGCCACAAACCCAGGCAGACTTTCACCTCTGCCTTTTGAATACAGTGAAATCCCAACCAAGGCCTTTTGATGCCATCTTTTCAGTCTCTTCCAAATTAACCATCCTCTTTCCCCTGCCAGTTCTTACTGCATCAGAATTTCCCTGAATTTTCACACCTCTGAACTAGTCTTTCTAGTTCTGGATTCACCCTAAGTCGTCTTTCCCGCCACAATATAGCTGTAACATCAAGCCTTTGAAGGTGTCAGCACACTAAGGGCTCAGACTTTGGAGTTAGAAGGCCTGGGTTGGAATCCTGGTGTCTCGGGGACTAGCACGGTGATTGGTCCGATTACTTTCCCTCCGTAAACCTTAGTCCCATCACCTCCTATAAAGAAAGAATAAATTATACTGCTGACCTTACACAACTTTATAGGACTTTGTGAGGATTTGATGAAGTCCTGCACATAAAGCTGTGCCTGGGAAACAGCAAGCACTCAATAAACGTTACACTACTGATCTGTGTGAACTCCTGGCCAAAACTCTCCCCTGGTGTCATAGTTCCCGATATTAGGTCTACTTTCTTAATATGATTTGCCAGACCCTCTCTGGCCTGGTCCTTGCTAACCTTCCTTCCTTGCCTACCATCTCCTAAGCGGTCCCTTTGTCCTGCCCATACTGAGCAGCTTTCCATCCAGAATGCACAGCATTCTGAGTCTTCTCCACTCTGACATTTCTCTCTTACTAGATTGTAGCTTAGATGACAGTCCATTTAGGGAAGCTACTCAACTTTCTTAGTCTTTTGGGGCCCCTGTGTGAGTGCTTTTCCTACTGCACTTGCCCTGTATAAATGCTTTTCTTCCCGTGTTAACACTTGTTTAGTTGCCTATTTCATCCACTAACCCAGTTTCCTGACCATGAGAGCCATGTCTGCCCCTTTGCTACTTTATCTCCAGCCTTTGCTGCAGGTCTGGCACATTGTAGATCGTCTTTAATTTTTTGAACCAACCAGATAACAGGTTGATGTAATTTTATACCTATATATTTTCCTATAAAATTGTAAAGCATCAAATATACACATTACAGTAACAGCAACACCACAGCATAGAAGAAAAATGAGTCTGTGAGGTTAGTATATAAAATGTCTTATAAGGTTAGGACATATGATGTAAAGTTAATATAGAAAATAGGGGGCCTTCCCTGGTAGCACAGCAGGTTAAAGCACAGCACTAAGAAACTAAAGCCACTTCGTATGAGTTCAATCCCTACCCAGGAGGTGATCCACATGGCACAGCAGACCTCTCCTGACCCACCCACTGCTCCCCTCAACAGTGTACTTTGACGATCTGCCTGTTCTGCTCCCCACTCTGTCTCTGGTGAATCCTCTCACTTCCCCTCAATCTCTGGCCTGTACCCCAGTTCTGTATGCACAAATATATCTTTAAAAAATGTATATATAAATATATATATAATATATATAAATAAAATATATATATATATGCTGCTAGTGGTTAGATGATGATTTTCATAATTGAGTGAGAATTACACACATGTGGTATTTTACCCATTCAGAAGACTTGTCTATACCTAAATATTCATGCCCTGTTACAGTGTAATTTTTTTCTTAAATGAAATATGCTGATACTTACAAAATATATTTTAAAATTTAGAATTGTGGAAGAAGCTTTTGTAAGTAAAATTGTGGATTTGCCTTTGAGTGGTGCTTTCTATAGACTCTACCCTGACTGGAAAGATTGCTGTCACATAATTTCTTAGTTTTCCTCTGAAGGCAAAAGTAAGAGGTAGAGAGGTGCCAGTGGCTCCACCATCCTGGTAGCTACACACTGCTTCTTCACGTCCCGGCAGTGGCGTTGTTCTGAGGTGCAAGATCAGAGTTTTCATGCATATGCAGAAATATATGTGACAGTATACATTAGCTTCCTGTTGATATGAAACATCAAAACTTTATTCTCACTGGAGTTGAGATGTTGGCCTGATTCTAAACCCTGTGGCTCCTTGAGTCCAGAAACTCATCTTAACAGGAACATATGCCTGCCTTTGGCTTTGTATAGTACACAATTTCATTATGGATATGTTATGTTTCTTTTTTTGGATTTGTCCTTTATTCTGGGCATGTGTCCATTTCATTATTTGTAAGGGTGTGCCTTTTTTATAGATTCTTTTCTTTTCAAAATATTTGTCTTCTGTATTCTAGTTTCTAGAACTTTTTTTGTTTGCTTTTGATCTTTGGATTGTCTTTTCTTTTTGGTACGTGGAATGTTTTGAGTATTTCAAAGGTATTTAACATAATCCTGACCTTGCTGGTGTGTGAGTGTCTGACTGTGTTCATGTGCCTTTACTTATAAACAGTAGATTCTGATTTAAAAAAAATAATCAGTCCCACAAGAACATGAAACTAAGTATACAGATTGTTTATGTTGAAGGTTGTTTTAACACCTTTCTAATGAAAGAAGCATTTTCCATTTTATTCTTACATTTTATGTGTAGGATATTATATAATATTGTCATATATTTTTTATGACCTAGGAAACCTATGCTTAGCACCTGCTTACTGAAAGAACACAAACTCACTTATGGTAGACTCTGGACCAAGGAAAACAAATTTCTGGTGTACTTATAAGCTGTCTGCTACCTAAACCATCAGGTGTAGAAAGTATGTTAGTGAGTTATAATTCACCTGCTCTGTCCTGAGTTCTGTAGGAGTGGACAGCACACATGTCCTCTATGACTGTCATTCCTCCCACATACAAATACTACACTGACCACATGAAGTAAATTTCAAGTATTCTACTTGGTAGGATTATTGTCTTGGAGAAATCTGTCAGAGCATGCATATAAATACAACTTGTATTCTTTCTAGTTTCTGGAACCTTTTTTGTGTGTTTGTGATGATTGGTAATTCAGTGCAATACTTTTATTGTGGCTTAGGTATCCCCTTCATGGGGAATGATTATTGAAAGAGAAATTAAAATAATCACTAACTTACAGATAGCTTTCAATCTTTGGCAGTTACAGTCTCCTTTGGTTGTAGTAAACAACAGCAATCTATAACGTGTTGTATTCTTTTCTCACATTTCAAGTGAAAACCTTTGTCTAGAATCTGTCAGTGAGCAGCATGTTTGTGCTTCTCTGTGTTCCTTGTTCTGTTGTTCAATTGACATTGTCTCTCTGTGGTGTCTGAAACACTTCTTTAACAGATACTTGAGTACTGTCAAGGGGTCGTAAATGTTTACCATTGTTTAGATCTAGCACATTATAAAAACTACATAATGTGGACATTTGTAGGCTTTTAAACAACTAGTCTTTGATATTGTGAGGTGAGCTACACAATTTTTTAGATCCTAAATATGAGAGATTTGTGTGAAGTGTTTGAGCTATCTAGGTTGAAAGCTTTGAAATGATAGAGGATAGAGTTCCTCCTCAGATTTTCAATTCATCAGAATAATTTTGTATTGTATAAATGTAGACTGAAAGCATTTGGGTTCCATGTGAAACCATGTACAAATGTTTGTGCTGTAGTCTCAAAACCTGAGGAACTTTAAAGGCCAATGTACAAAAGTTTTAAATCCTATATTCATAGTTTACTTAAGATTTACATCTTTCTATTTCCTCATAGATTTCAAATGGCCTTTAGCAGACGATAAAATAAGTAAAAAATGGCTCACAGTGCCCAAGTCAGGTATTAAAATATGTGTGTGCACAGGGCTTGAGGGGAACGTGCATTATCATCTATGCTGTGAAAAGCAGATCTAGTCAAACATGAAATTTAGCACTGACCTTCTTAGAAGTCAAGGCATAAGGGGCTTATAATGTACTCAATGCATTAAGCTCTTGGTGAATTGCAACGATAATGAGTTAAATTACAACAGAAGAGGGAATGTTTGTCAGGCCTTTACTAAGCGGTTATCACTACTTTTGGCTAACAGATCTGAGTTCAGTTAATGAACATTCCTCAAAACTGGGCAACAAACTGCTCCTATTATTGCAGTATGATCTCAGATGTCATCATTATAACAGTTCTACCACTTGGCAATAACATGCCTGCTAAGGAGAGAACTTTACACTGTGGGTTTGAGTACATGGAAAGTACATTGGACATTCTTTTCTGGGTCATATAACTTACTTGTTTTCACCCATTTCAACCATAATAGATTCATAATATTAAATCCACATGAAGCTCCCAAATAGAGTACCAGTTAATTTCTATCACTATAGAAATTTTTAAGTTTTTGTAATCAGTAAAATCATCTTTAACATGGAGTCCCAGTATTAATTTCCTTCGTGTAACTCAAGTAGGTTATCACCACCTCTGTTACTAAATTAGCCTACTTTAATACCTTTGGAATGGACATTGTTGTGAGAACTGAAGTTAGGAGACAGAGTTTTGTTTGGTCCTCACAGACAAATAGAACTTAGTACAGGAAAGCTTGTTATTAAAAGCTAGTCTTATATATATTTACCATTAAAATTGTGCTTATTCGGCCCTCCCTGGTGGCGCAGCGGGTTAAAACACAGCACTCCTAAGCTAAAGCCACTTCTGCATGAGTTCCATCCCTGCCTGCCCCCAGGAGATCCACAGGGCGTGGCAGATCTGTCCTGGCCCGCCCACTGCTTCCCTCAGCAGTGTACTTCATGGATCTGCCTGTTCTGCTCCTCGCTCTGTCTCTGGTGAAGCCTCTCACCGTCCCTGCACCTTTGGCCTGTACCCCAGTTCTGTATGCACAAATAAATCTTTTAAAAAAAAATTGTGCTTATTAAAGGTGTTTATATTTAAATACTCTAAAAAGAATCTTTTTTTTGTAAGCGTGTATAGTCTGATCTTGGGTAAAGAGTTCATTTATTGTTAATGCTGTGTGAGTTCATGGTAAGCACAGCTCTATGCCTATATTTGGAAAGTCAGTGTTTAAGTGCCACTGAAACAATATGTGGGACAGAGTAGAGGACTGTGGTGGACAGCAGAATAAGAGGTCAGGTAGCTGGACCTCCAGTCACATCTGATTTGGTTAAGAAATTGGAAAGGTGCAGCTAGGTGTGGGCGTTAGCAGTGGAGACCTGCCTGACTGAACCCCAGAATTCATCCTTTGAAGTGCTTAGACCTAGAGCTGGAGAGGTAGTCTTAGTCATCAGCAATTCTCACTTCTGGCAAAACAGACAATAAAAGGAGCCAGTTGTTGTGAAGGTGGTTTTCATGGTTTTGTAAATACTCTGAGTAAATGGTCCTTTTAGTATTTTAAGCCAGGTTTTTCCCAAGCAGTATGCTACTTTGATGACTGCTGGGTTTGTCATCATCATAGAGATCTCAAAATAGTCCTATTTTGAGATCTCTGCATTAATTATGCTTAAAGGAAGACTCAGTAAAGAACAATTGTCCTATTATGTATTAGGACGAATAATAACTTTTTTCCTACTATAGATCATCATAGTGTTTACATGTACCTCATTTGTAGATCAAAAGATATATTTATAAAGCTGTTTCCTAGGGAAGAATCGTTGGGGGAATGTCTTGGGTTTTTTTTTTACAAATGGTTCTGAGGTTTAAAAACCTTGCATTTTCTATGACTTCAAGTGATCATGTACAGAATTTATATTTAATCTTTTTATCTGAATCCATGTTTTTCCAGCAATAGTTACAAAGTCAGTATTTTAATGCATCCATTTTCTAAGACATTGGCAAATTATTTGAAAGTCTAGGTGCCCGCGAGATCTTTGCACTGCAGTCTGAGACAAGTAGATTTTTAGGGGCATGAGCTGGACATACATGTTGACCTACTAGAATAGTTACAGAGTAATAGGGGTTCCAAAAACTAGATTTGAGCCTCCACTCAAGAAGAATATAAGAAGGTTGATGTGTGTAGATGGAGAGAGTAAGCTTAGTGATTCCTGTAGGGTAACTGTTGACTAAGGGGAGGTGGAAGCTTAATCAACAGAAGGGAAAAACCACATCAAGGCTGCTAAGGGAGTTGATATTTGTAAAGGCTTGGAAAATTCGGAGGACAAGCTATTAGTAAAATGGGTTAATGATGGAGCCAAATTTTGGAGAAATCAGGAGGGAATAGGAACGTAAGCAATGTAAAGAAAATTCCTTGTTTTCTAAGGCCAGAGGAGAGCTTGTGCATGAGTATATATTTTGGCTGGGAGTAGGAGAGAAGACGACGGATGCTTTGATGGAAACTGTCAGACCAGAGGTGAGGTGATCTGCTGATCATAGAGGGGTGAGTAGAAGATGGGGTGAATAATGGAGATCTCAGAATCACTGCTGTGGAAATGAATGATGAAGCTGATGAAACAAGCGTGCCCTTGCTGAGTTCCGGCTGTGGGCTGGACACCTGGCCCAATGCCCCAACACAACTCCCGACCCCTTCTGAGGCAGAGATGCACTGCTCTTCCTCAGCACTCCCACCACCCATAGCACTCCACTCGTCTGCCTGAGACAGGCTACCTGTTCCTTTGAAGGACATTTTCTGTGTGTAAAGGCCACTGTGTAAAGGACATTTCTGGATCTCCTCAGCAAGGGAGCTCAGCCAGTGCTGTTAACTCCCTCCCCACCCCTACCCTATATTTCTAAATACTTGAGCCACTCTTAAGAATCATAATTTGCAAATTGTATCTTCTTTCCCAAAGTGTAAGTTCCTTGGGGACAAAGATCATGGATTGTCAGTGTCTGTTTCTCTTTCTCTGCCTAGGGCAGTGCTGCTATAGTGAATGTGTATTGGATGAGTAAGTTAATGAATGAAGCAGGTCCGTCCCAAGCAGACGGTGTAAGCGAGCAGCCAACCAACCTCTGCAGGGAGGTAAAGTTTGTCAGAGTTCTTTACCAGGCTAATAACCCACAGGCATCAATTTGGAGACTAATTTTATGTATATATTTAGCCTCTTTTTCCTAACAGTAATGAAATATGCTGTATTTGTACATGATTGTTCTAACTGGGGTGACTCAGTTAATAATTTGGCTTGTTTGCATTCTTCGGGTATTAGGAGATCACACAAAACACCACCTCTGTCATGTCCACCTTTGTTCACTATGTAGCCTTCACTCAGGCTTTCTAATAGTAAGGGCACTAATGCCACCGTATACCATAAACCCAAGACTAGAATTTCTTTCCAAGTTTCCTTTTTGTTTCTCACTTAGTAACTCACTCTGCTATGTTGAAGGGACTTTAACTTGAGCATCTTATGCTGTAGCCCTACAAAGTTTGTTTAGGAGAGAAAAACTCACAATGTAAGCAAGCAAAGAGGCAGCATTACAGAAAATGGAAACATTAGCCTTGGCACAGTGTGATGGAGCATGCCTGGGAAGCATTAGCTCTGTGGAGTCCTGATTTCCATTGGCCAGCTCATACCATTACCATAAGTTGAGGCAGATTGCTATTCTCATATAAAGGTCATCTTTTGTATCACTTCAGAATTTTTAATAATTCAGATTTTCAGTGTTCTATTGACCACTTCTCCTCCCCCAACCCCATGAGCCAGTTCATTTTATTTTATACTCTAAATTAGTTCTCTGGTGTTTTAATATAGTGCTAGCCCACACCAATTTAAGATATAGTTAAGTTAGTCAACAGATACAGCTAGTTATCTATTGAGTACTAGCAAGGACATTATTGTGCTTTATTGCAAAAATATAACTGAGTATTTAGATCTTGATGTGCAGTACAGAATATTATTTGGCATTATACATTTGAGGAACTAAGCCAGACGTTGCACAGATGCTTCCAATACCTCTTTGCCATTTTGGATATAGATAGAGATTTAGATATTTGCCATTTGGATATAGAAATACAGACAGCAGCCATGACTCAGTTCCATTTCTGCAGACGCCAAGATCATGGGCTTCACTGTGCTATATAAAGTGCAATAAAAAGCCACCGTCACCACTGTGGTAGCCTCTCCCCGGACAGCACCTCCACTGGAGGCCCCGGGCGCTCATGCTGAAATTTTCTTCTCATTTCTGTGATACTGGTTCAACCACTTAATATCCAGCTATTTCACCTCAATCCCATGCCATGTCTGGTCAGAGAGTGCTAAAACTTTAGTTTCACTTTGGGAATAGATGAAACCCTCAAATTCTAGTCTGCTTAAGTTTCTAGCATAAGCCAGTAGGGGATTATTAAGTGAAGTGAAAATACAGGCAAAAGCAGTCCTGCCGAACAAGGAGCCATCACTTCTGTGGCAGTTTCTGTTCTACTACTAGACTTCTATTCACTGGGGTTTTAGCTCTTATGTTAGCCATACTCTGACAATCATTCTGGAAAGCTCTCTGGATTTCTTGCTGCAATTTCATTGTTTGTAAAATTGGACAGTGCCCTTCCCATGTAGTAGAATTTGGTCATAGTTGCTGATGATTTGGTCATAGAAAAACATTTGTCTATGAGGACAGCAGCCTCACCCTTTCTTTTAGAACCATGAGGCCTCTATAAAGATTGGAATCCATAAGAATTGACCATATTCCAAACTAGTGCAAAGGTCTCACCCGTGCTTCTCAGCACATTAGGGCACATCAGTGACCTTTCCAACAATGTTATTTGGTGCCTGTGAGCTCAGGGGTTGGGAAAGAAGACCCTGTTGCTATCCTGACACAAAATCAACATCACTGTATTTCAAAAACATTAGTCTTGCTTAAAGTAATAAAGGTCAACTTTTAGCTCTCAGTGCCTACACAAAAGCCAAGTTACAATCTCTGTAAGAGAAAAGTGGAGTAAATAGGTAGTGACTCTGGTCACCAGGACGGTGGGTGCACACTTCAGGCCGCCAGCTCAGGTGCTGGCCATCCTGCCTGCCCTGTTGCTGTCATCAGAAGCAAAGCGCCTCATCTCATGCTGCTCTCTCGCTGCCCTCAAACGAAGCTGTTCACTGCAGCACCTCGTACTTTATGCTGTTATTAAATCATCTTTAACTTATATACCCAGCAGTTTAAAAACAAAACAAAACTGACTTCTTTTAACCTTGTGCATCTAAAGACAGCCAGTTTTATTCCTCTCAGATATCAGTCAGCCCTTCTCAGTACCAGCCCTTGTTTCAGCCAAGACAAGAGGTTGTTCCATTCCTGACCTACAGAAGACCACTGGTCTAGTCATTAGTCATCCTCTTAGGGAACTTCAGCATCTACATGATGATGTATTCAAGCTGATTTTTCACATCACAGCTAGTATTAACAAGTCATTCTTCCTATTCTTTACTCTTAGCAAGATCTCTCTTCTCTTAATGCCTTTATTTTCCCCCATTCATAGTCACCCTCCTGCCCTTTTCTCTCATCCCATTTACAGTGCAGCCCATTTTTTCCTGTGTCCTCAACCTCTTAGCCTTTTTTCTTTTGGATGACATGCACCTGGGAAAGATGCAATTCGGGGTCTTGCCAGCTCCCACTGCACCTGCACCAGATTCGGCCTCTACTGGATAAAATCTCCCAAATACAGATTACTGCCAAAATAAAGCAATGCTTGGTTACTGTGTTAGTTTCCTAGGTGTCACAAATAACCAAACCAATAGAAGTGTGTTTTCTCTCAGTCTGGAAGGCTAATGTCAGAGTCACAGCGCAGCCCACTCCTGCAACTTACTAGAGGCCCCTGGTCTTAGCATTTAATGTCATTTAAGTGTATATGTGTTTGTGTGTGTGTGTGTGTGTTTTATATATGTGTGTATGTATGTGTGTGTGGTATATATAGTGTCTTTTTTATTTAAATATTTATTGATGCATACAGAACTGGGGTACAGGCCAGAGGTGCAGGGGCAGTGAGAGGCTTCACCAGAGACAGAGTGGGGAGCAGAACAGGCAGATCCAGGAAGTACACTGCTGAGGGGAGCAGCGGGCAAGACAGGAGAGGTCTGCCGCGCCATGTGGGTCACCTCCGGGGCGGGGATTGAACTCAGACTGCAGTGGCTGCGGCTGCTTGCAGTGCTGCATCTAACCTGTTGTGCCACCAGGGAGGGCCAGATATTGTCAGTCTTTTAAAGACCAAGAAAAAAATGCATTTATACAGACATGGATCTTAATGTCCTCACTCTTCTCCTGCTTTCACACTACCTCTTTGTGTTGCAAATTTCTGGGAACAGCTGTGAACTCCCACGAACACACACTGCTCTCCTGATGATGTCACAGCCCTCTGTGGTCTGGCTCCCACACTTTGTGCTCCACGGGGTCCCAACAGCCTGGGACATGACTGCCACAGAGTCAGACAGGTCTTGTCCCTCGGCGCCCTTTCCAGCATGTGACCTGATGGACATTCCCTTCCTCTGGAGATACCCCAGCCTGGAGGGTAGCTTAAGGAACATGGTGAAGAGGGTAGAGTGGAAAGACTTCTGAGAAATCTTCTACTTCCAAGATACGGTTTTCTGAGATTTCTGGAATCTTCAGGTCTCTATTTATAAAACTTGCAGGCAATTAGTGGTTAAACATTGTTGGTTTTTGTTTTTTTTTAATAATGTTGAGACTGCAGAATAACATCTTTCTCATGCGGTTACTGTAATTTCAAAGAGATTATTTTTAGTAACTGTATTTGTTGTTATAAAATTTCTCAGAAATACAAAACACACTAGAGAAACTTGAAATAGAAACTAGCTGTATTGAATCTAAGATTTGAAGATACAGACTTTGATGTATTAAGTTATCGTTTGAAGTTCTAAAGTCAGAAAAGCTCTCATGATATCATAAGGTTTGTATATTTATAGTCTCAATTTTTCAAAGACAGGAATGAAAATATAAGACAAAATGGAAATTAAATGATATAGAAGAGTTAAGTAAAATTTAAATAGTTTAATAATTTCTTCTCTTTCCTAATAGCATCTGCAGTATAAAGAATTCAGTTGTTTATGGTAAACTTGTGTTTTTGAATAGCTTTCCCTTGAGACAAATATAGTTTGACTCTATTAGAAGTGGAGTCTTTTGGTCTTTTTCCAAGAACAATATTTAAGTTATTGTAGTCATTCTAAATGTCCCAAGTCTTTGTAGCGTAAATGTGCAGATGAGATCATATTAATACCAAAGAAGTCTCGTCTCTGGCCTGGCTGCTGAACCTCAACATCTTTCTCCAAGTGTCTACCCACAGTTCCAAGCGTTTGTCTCTTGGGCTCTCACTTCTGCTCCAAGTCTGCTCTAGAACTCACCTGGGAGGCCACCTTAAGCAGTCATCATGTGGCTGGCCTGTGCCACCACATGCCACTTCACTACCAAGGGCAGGACTTGTGCTCCCCCAGGGCTAACCCCCAAAAACCATGTTGCCCTGTACTCTGGGTCCTGACTGAAGTCTCCCCTGGAAAGAATTTTTTCAGCATATAAAATCCTCTCAGTCGTACTCCCAATCCTTCCATGGGGGAACAGTCCCTCCTCTTCTGCCTTTTGTTATTACTTTTCACCCCTCTGGCTTGAGCCCAAATGTCCCCCTCGAAGGCCTCTTTTGCTGCTCCATTATCCTCACACCTCACTGTTGGGGACGGAGGGCAGGAGAGGGATGAAGTCATTGTAGGCTCAGTGGACAGCGAGCCGGGCAGGGCCGAGGCTTCGGGTCTTCCCTGAACTCATACTCCACCTCCCTTCCTCCATTTTATCTAGCTGTAGCAAATTAATAATACGTTTGTAGAAGTCCAGTAAAATAAAACTTCAGAAGTCTTCAAAAGTTGTGAGTTCCCCCCCGCCATCGCTACAAACTTGATAGTTAAGATTTTAGTAAACCAAGTTTTGCAAACTCTAAAAATTGCTTATTTGGCAAATAGATCCTTTAGCAAATTGGTCTCCTTTCCAGTTCAGCAGATATTAAGTCACACTCGGGTCCCTTGGGATTTCCAACTGCCACGATGACAGTGAGCTTCAGAACACTTAAAGTCTTATATAATGTCTTCCAATTGATAGTGTTTGTTCCACATTCAGTTTTATTGAGAACAAAATGTTGTCATCTCTCTGGGGCTTATAATAGGTATATGCAACACAATTGCAATAATTCTTCTAGAACATAGTGTTAGAGTGCTCTGCAACACAGCAGAATGCTCACCTTGTATTTCTTTTGAATTGGATGAACTGAGGAAAGGGCAATAACTAGAATATGTTTATCCTAAGCCCTCACAAAGCGGAGGGGTGTGTCACGGGGAAGAGAAAAGTAAGAAGGAAGGCGGTCTATGTTACCCTCTATTAAAGACTTAAGCAGCCATACAATTCCATACAAATATTTATTTTTCCTTTCTCTTAATTCATAAATTATAAAACTATTTATGGGGATGTCTGTTCTTTAAGCACTCATGTTGTTGGGTGAATTGAATCTATGCCAAAACACAAATGTGTACAGATGCAGATACATGACTATAAATAAAAACTATTTTCTTTTACTATCCAAAGCACATTAAGGTTTCCCACAGCGCTCCTCTCTGTCCCTCCTGTGATTATGCAGGTCTCTGTTTTCCTTTCTCCCTTCCCCAATAAACCTGTCCTTTTAAAATAGGTTTCCAACTGTGAGGAATGTACTCCTACCCAGAAATTTTGTGGTTCCCTTCGGGTTTGCCCCTGCCCTTGCTTAGCTGTTATGTCCTTTGCCTTCCCTGACAAACGGTTAGTAACAAGCCAGGATTCCTCTAGCTGTTCATCCAGCATTTGAAAAGGGTCTTTTATAATGAAACCCAGCATCCAAGAGGTGATTCCAACTCAATTTTCTGCCTTCTGACATGTTCAGCTTTGTTTTATTGAATTGTTTGTTTTGAAATAAGGTCTTAATTACATCTCCTCGTGAGCAAGAGTTCACGGACATCTGCCTTCAGTGCTGTCCTTCTGGTACATTTGGCTTCACTTACATAATCATTCTATTCTCAGACTTTATCTAGAGAAGATTTTTGGATCCTGCTGTGTCTAAGAATTCTGAGTTGTTTTGCATAGGGAGAGCCTTCAAACAAAACTCCTAATGATACTGGAACACTCTTGGTTGAAGAAGACGTGATTTAACATAGCATTTCAAAATTTTTTGCTAGCTATTTTAAACTTTTCAGTAAACCTTATAATACTCTAAGTGGAGCTTTTGATAGCTTGCTAGACCAGAAAAAATATAGTTGCTAAATATAGTTGCAAGGAAATCACTTGATTTCTAAAAGGCAGAAGTAAATTAGAATAGGATTTGATTAGTTATACCTGAGGCAAAAATCCCACGTATTACCTACTCGAATGTGAATTGGGCCTAGTATATTCTGTGGGTGATGAGGCATGACTTCTACACAGAGGGAAATTAATAGACAAATTACAAATTTACTTTGGAATGGAAAGTTGACATTAAAACAGATCATCTTATGTTTCACTGTTTGAAACTCAGTAAGAGTTTCAGGAACTAATTATCTAGCAGCCGGCAGTTAGTGACATGGAAATATATTAAATATACATAGAAAACTCAGATACTCAATCCTGCAGTAAGGCTGTCACTTTTTTTTTTATGCAAAATAAGGTTGAGATGCACTAAATATACGAAAACAGGAAAAAAACTAGTAATTATTAATGAACTTGTGAGGAAGTGCCTAGCCAAGACTAATTAATACGCCATCCATTACTTATCTAGTAATCATTAATGAAATACACTGATTTGTAATCAAAGCATGCTGTAATGTCACAAGTTTAATGATCTAAAAGCTTCCCTTCTTTTAGTCCTTCAACTTAGGATAGAATCAGACAGCTGGGATGTATTTTCATTTACCTGCTGACAAGTGCAGAGCAAATGAGTGCTACTTGGGGCACGATAAGAAGAGAGTTTAACTGAAATGTATCTTTTAAAACTATAGTAGGAAAAAGTATTGAATCACTTTCAAACTACAGTGTGATGATCAGCTGACTAAATTATCTCCGTGAAAGCCTGCAATGATGATACCTACATAGATCATCAGGGACAAATGACATTAGCTGCGTGAATTGCTGCGGCCAGTACCTGGCCCCCAGTATGGGCTTAAATGAAGGTTTCAATTGCTGAGTTTTGAGTTTTGCATAGAAAATTCATAGGATGTTTATGTTGTATCCTTTAAGGTTAACAGATGAAAGTTCTTCTGGACCTATTTTTATTTCTTTAAATAAAATTATTAAATTTACGTTGTCCACAAATGTTAGAAATGAGTTATATATGTGTGTGCCATATTTAGTGTCATGGAGACAGATAATTCTACAGAATCTTACTGAGTTCCTGCTACAGTGAGGCCCTGAAAATGCAGAAATTAATAAAGCACAGCCCTGTCTTTCCTTAAAGCCTAAAGCCCCCAGCTATCAAAAGAAACAAATGTGTAAAGAGTTAACACTACACTCTTTCACCTTTCTTTTTTTTCCTCTTTGCCTCAAATACTCCAGTCCAGTGTGATCAGCTAACACTTGGTTAAAACAGTAACCTTGAAAACTGGGCATGATTTTCGCTCTTTAGAAGTTTTCCTGCCTCTCTTTTCTGCCATAGTTATTCATTCCTTCCTTTGAATGCCTCTGTCTTATCCATTCTTGTATCTTTGTTCTTATCTGGTAGTAATTTATTTGCATGCCCCATCATCGAACTGTTACCACTAGGATAGTTATTATTGATCCTGTGGGCCAAGTCCTTAGTGCAAGCATTAGTGCCTACCAAGTGTGGTTAAAAAGCTACGCTCATTCTTCTCTCCCTAACCTCTTCTGCCTCTTCTGACATGCACCTTGGAAAGAAGTGATGGAACAAAGAAATGAGCCACAGCTTATTAACATATTAATCAGTTTGACTGACAAATATAGCTACCAAGTTAGGAAAGAAAAATGTTTCATATATAGTGAAGCCCTATTAATGTAATTTTCTGATTTCAGACATTATTTATACAATAGAACTGAAGTATATCATTATTTCATAATAATGAAGGGGATTGACTAGCAGGAAACAATGTAATAAAACTGCTAGAGGATGTTTAATGTATTTCAGATATTTTAATAACATTCATTTAAATATAGTCAGTTATTGTAGTGGGTACAGATAATTAGGAACATGTCTATTTATTAAAATGCATTCAATAGGAATTGTTATTTGCCAGCCTGGCACTGGCAGTTTCAAAGAGTATGTTTTTAACAAAACATACTTGAAGGAGACAAATTGCTATCCTTGAAAAAGCTAGAACTGGAAAAGTTCTTCCCAGTAGATCTAACTGAAAGAGCTCTTAAACTTCCTATCTGTGGGATCGAATGGCTGTAGAACAATGGCTTAGCTAAAGAATTTTGGTAACTTAAAATAAAATCCAGTGTATCGGAATGGTCTGGTGTGTGTTCCATAGATTCCATGTAGCTCTTCAAAATGAATATTTGATATTTATGGCAGAACATTTTACTGATGGTTTCTTTTACCTATAAGAATTCTAGCAAATGTATCTCAGAATTGTTACTATTCAGAAATCATTCTGAATCTTTGAAAAATTATTTGTGAAGTAAAACTAATGAGCTAGATCTAACATTTAGGGTAATGAACTACATTGACTATTCTTATTTTTTTGTTTAGTGTTATCCTGATTTGACCTTTCTATGATTCTGTGTAACAAAATTAAGGATTTTAGGATTATATTATTCTAACTCATAAATTTTTGCTAGCAAATCATATTTGTTATTTGAAAAATGAGACATTTTACATTTTAAAAAGAGGTGTTTTATATGATAATGTGGGCTAGATGGATAAAAAAGTTAGTAGCGTTGGGATTGAATGTGCACCACCCAGATTTTCATTAGTTTTATTTAACTCCTTATCTCTCTACCTGTTCCATCATCTCTTCATCAACCCCTTCTTAACTTACTCCACTCACGTAAGTTAGCAATCATGACATCTATCACTATTTCTAGTTGTTTAAATTACATAACACAAAATGAAATAAGACCTAAACTATTAAGAGGGTACCCACACTATTAACAGAGTATTATCCTGAAACATCAACGAATTAGATTGATTGTATTTTGCATTTACAAAGAAAGTCATATTTGGAAAATACTTTTCCTGTGCTTGGTAAATGTCATTTTACTTATCAACAGAATCAATAATTAGAACCTAACATCACTTTTTAAAAAGTGTCTTTAACTAACAAACCAAAAATTTAAACATTCTACTACTTAAATCTGAGTATGTTCATCTGTAAATCATCTAATTAAAAACTGTAGTAAGGCCCTCCCTGGTGGCGCAGCGGGTTAAAGCACAGCACTGAAAAGCTAAAGCCACTTCCGCATGAGTTCGATTCCCGCCTGCCCCGGAGGTGACCACATGGCGTGGCAGACCTCTCCTGACCCGCTCGCTGCTCCCCTCAGCAGTGTACTTCATCAATCTGCCTGTTCTGCTCCCCACTCTGTCTCTGGTGAAGCCTCTCGCCACCCCTGAGCCTCTGGCCTGCACCTCAGTTCTGTATGTACAAATAAAATGAATCTTTAAAAAAAAAAAAAACTGTAGTAAAATGGCATAATATATTTTGTACTTACTTTTATTTGTATTTTACTTTTACTTGGGATCAATCTCAGCATCTTTCTAGTAGAAAATTTTGCATAAAACAAATTTTAAGGAAATATAATCCAGGTTCTCTAAAGTAGTATAGCACTTAGGATGGAGTTTAATCAGTGGGTTGGGCAGTAATATAAGTTTTTAGACCTCAATAATAAAATTATTTGGGCTTCTTAACCAGCTGAACTTTCTCTTTTTTTCTCTGGAGGTATAAGCAGCAGCACCAAGACATCCGTGCCGCACTAGGCTCGCTGGTATTTAACTAATTCCTCCACTCTCCCACTCCAGCTACAGGCAGAAGACAATTGTGACATTTTAGAAAACAATTTCCATCAGAACACTTTAGAAAACAACTTCCAATTCTAAAATCAGCATTCCATAACTCTCCAGTTATTTTACTCCCCCTCCACACTACATTTTCAAAATAATTAACACCAGAAAAACGTAATAAAGATTGTGTACTTAGTTCTTTTATAGTACCTTCTTCGTGTTTTTAAGCCCTGTAAATAGCAGCTTCCTGCTGTTTTTCAAGCCTTACTGTGCTGTTTGACTTCGCAGCCTATGTGATATATCATGTCAATCAAAGTAAATTTAAGGAAAGGAACCCTAAGTTTCATAAATTTACTCATGACAGAACATGTTTTTCTCTGTATTCAGATGGCCCTGCAGAGTCATCCTAGTTGTTTTTTTTTTTTTTTTTAAGGGTTTATTTATTTATTTATACAGAACTGGAGTATAGGCCAGGGATGCGGAGGGTGAGAGGATTCACCAGAGACAGAGTGGGGAGCAGAACAGGCAGATGGACGAAATACACCGCTGAGGGGAGCAGCGGGCGGGTCAGGAGAGGTCTGCCACACCATGTGGTCACCTCCTGGGCAGGCGGGAATCGAACTCATGCAGAAGTGGCCTCAGCTTCTCAGTGCTGTGCTTTAACCCGCTGCGCCACCAGGGAAGGCCATCCTAGTTGTTTAAGGTTTATTTATTTATGCTTACAGAACTGGGGTACAGGCCAGAAGTGCAGGGATGGTGAGAGGACTCACCAGGGACAGAGTGGGGAGCAGAACAGGCCGAGTGACAAAGTGTACTGCTGAGGGGAGCAGCGGGCGGGCCAGGAGAGGTCTGCTGTGCCATGTGGGTCACCCCTGAGGCGGGGATCAAACTCATGCTGAAGTGGCTTTAGCTTCTCAGTGCTGTGCTCTAACCTGCTGCACCACCAGGGAGGGCCCCATCCTAGTTGGTTTTTAACCCAGTATTCCAGGGGGGTGAGAGAAGCATATGTTCACATGGAGGGGTGCACTTATCCTTCCAAAATCAGTTACGGAAACAATTATATGAGGAAAAAATGTTCAAATTGAGGGCAGAGCTCAAGAAAAGGTACAGTGAACCCTGTGTACCGCCACCTCACACCTGCTCTGCACGTGTGCTGAACTTGGTCACGTCTGGCCCTGTCGGGTCCCTGCTCGGGGGAGGGCGCCCAGGTTGGAGCTCCTTTGCACATTTCTTCTTTGACTTGTTTTCTCAGTCTGCAGCAGTGTTTCATTTAGCCCACTCAGGAAGATCCCTCAGGCCGCGTGTGTGCATATGTGTGCATCGGTGTACTCTCCTTCAGCAGCAGACAGCCAGTTATTGCTCAGCACTAACCTTTGTGTGGGGCCATCTCTATTTCTCAGTAAAATATATGAAACTGAGATTTTACTTCTTCTCTCCTCTTAGAAATTCCATTTCATAATCCTGAAATCTTTTAATCAAGTGTAGTCTATATATGTATTTCCCCCGAATGTTGAAACCAAAGGCTATCACCACCAATTATGCACGTTTTTAGGAAATTTATCTATAGATGTTTCTGGTTTGACTTTGACCTTTTCCTTTTCTGTGTTCTTTAAAGGTCAGTTTTAATCATAGCCTTTTTCCATGAATTTAGGAGGTTTATTATGTATCATTTATTCTCTGACTTAAAGGAAATCGGTTTGATCATATTGTGGGTATACACCCATGTTTAAATTACCAAATGTCCCTCATCTTACTCTTATCTTTCTAGGAAGTACTTTTACTTATGACTGGTGTATAGCAACCCTCCTGATCCTTTTGTGTCTAGTTTCCTCTTTGTTTTTTTTCTTTCCTTTCTTAGCTCTACCTTTTCTTGATTTTATAATAGACCCGGAGTTTTTTTCTCGTGAACTTTAGTCATTTGTTCTAGTCGCTATACTATTGAGTGCACTTGTAGCACATCCTGGAGCTACCAGGAAGCCTCCACCGCTCTAAATGTGGACTCTCGGGGCCTCCTGAAATGCAGCACATCCACTCCTGACAGGAAGGATGTTTGCTCTTGTTTGAAATGCCAATCTCCTCATCCTAACTATTTCATTCCTATCCCCTATCAGGATTGTGCTACTTCAAGCCTTGCTGACCTTAATAGGTACATTTTAAAATATGTCAGAAAAGTTTATTTATATTAAGGTGATATTTATACCAAGGGCTTCATATAATAGGTCTGCAGTTTTCCAGAAAAGAGCCAGAATTTTGGGATTCCAAGTTTGTATATGGTGTGTTATCACTTTTCAATTATTTTTACTACATGCCAAGAACTGTTGAAAAATATTACAACACTGTGTTGTTTTGTGACTCAAGCTAATTATTTTGGTGGTAAAACAACCAAAGCAAAACACTGACTTGACTTCAGTGTATTGTTTCTTTTGGTTAGAGACCAATATGACCAAGATTGTGGATTTAATCCTGTGTGGGAGAGTTAACTTCCCAGCAACAAATACTTTTCAGTGTTCACATGAATCTGACCTGTTTAGCACAAACCCATTTGTCATGCTCAGTGGTGTAAGCTTTATATCCCGAGGTTAGCAGATGCAGAAAATACATTTTAATGAAAGTATTTAAGTTATTTGGCAAGCTTTCTGTTGTTTTTAATGCAGTTCCAGAGACATACCAGCTTAGTGATATAAATGTTGGGTAGACGTACTTTATAAATAGTATAACCTAATCAGTATATCATATGAAATGACTGTTGAACTGTATAAATTTCAAGCTACATAGTGTCAACCAGAGAACTAGTCAGATTGGGATCCAGTTCCATCGGTGGGCTGTTAGGGTCAATGTGAGTGATGAGGGGAAGGGAAGCTGGCAGACTTACAAGTTGAGGAGACCTAGTTGTTTCCTACAAAGCTCCTTTCTCGAAAACATTTCTGGTGGTAGGCTGTAGTGGTTAGATTTAATCACACAGGCACATGGAACACCTGTAGGGTTTCTCCTGGAAAATAATGATTGGTAAGTATGCTTGGTAGAGATTATCCTTGCAGCTATATTAATAGTGCTGCAAAGTAGATTGCTTAGCTTTTGAGCAAAATCACTGTCTGCTCTGTGGGCCTCACTGCATCATTTTGGCAACTTGGTAAATGCCCCTCAGCAGTGTCCGGCTCATCCCGTCTGTACCAAACACCCAGCTCCAAAGTATTTCGACTCCAAGAGTTCTTCATGAAGCCAGACTTTAGCTAAATGGCTAAAGAGGGGAGATTTGTTTCAGGGATGACCACCTGCCAACCCTTTCAAAAGTTCTCCCACTGTGACTGGGATCCTTCAGCTCTCAGGCCATCTTAGGCTTCTACCCAAACACACATGCTTTAGTGTGGATTGTTCCATATGCTGTACTTGTCCAAGATCACCAGTTCTGTCTGTGTCTCATTTCTTTGAAAAATTTTCACAATGAATAAATCTAACTTGTTTTTCCTGAATGTCTTTTTCTTCCTTATTAGGTATTCTGTACATTCAATAACAGTGCTTTGATTTCAGTGCTCTGAAGTAAAGGGGTAATTCTCATGATATGAAGTTTAAGCAGTGTGGCTCTCTGCTTGAGAATTCATCTGACAGTCTATTGATACTTGAGTGGTGATCTTCAAATCATACTAGCTCAGTATGTTAGCCCTGGCATTCCACCCCTGGTCTTTAGAGTCATTACATGTAAATTTAGAGAAAGATAAGGAGTTCTCTAGAAATGGAGGCTGTATAATTTCTTCCACAGAAAGTAAACATTTCGACTTGGAAAGAAATGAACTAGAATCATATTTTATGTCTTACTGGCTATGCGACTTTGGGGATTTATTAACATCCCATTGGAGTGTATAATAAAGCTTTACCTGAGTCACTGACTGTGCTGCCTCAGTGAAACACATACAGAAAGCTTAGCACAAACACAAAAACAGGTAAGGATTGGTACTGTCACAGAATAAATTATTTCATGGAAGTTGGTCTCTGTCACAGGAAATAACTTATCAAAGAGATTTTTTAAAAACGATCACCCCAAATTTTTAAAAACAGGAACTTCTCAACAGAGAAAAACCAACTAGTACATAATACAAGGAAAGGAAAAGACCTGTCACTAATCAGTCGTTTAAATTTCAGAACATCGCTAACAAAGATCCAAAAGAGGGGACATAACATTCCAGAAATCAGAGCAGCACCCCCCCACCCCCACTCAAAGCAACGCTGGGGAAAGGTGGAAGAGGTCCCTTTATTGGAAGGGAAATGATTTCTAACTGAGAATTCTGCATATACCCAAATTTTCAATCAAATATAACAACAGAACAGGCACTTTCAAATAATTAGGATCTCAAATGCTGTAGCTGCCATTCACCTTTCTTAGGGAGCTACTGGAGCATGTGATTTAACAAATAAAAGCAATAAACTAAAAAAGATGAAGGTAGGGGATTCAGGAAAACAACCCAGGAAGAGGGTCTCCCTCCACTGTAGCCTACACACCAGTTTAGTTTGCCTGAGGGAGGTGCCTGCACTTAGGGAGGCTGGTGCTTCCCGCTAAGCTTCTGGTGATGAGCCCTCTCTTGAAAAGTAAGAGAAATATGAGGTAATTATTGGCTCCAGGGAAAATTCCTCATGGCTCAAGAAAAATGTAATAGTGTGAATGGCACATCCCTAGTTTTAGAATATAAACCCTAAATATTGACCTTCTGGAGAATTATGACATAACTGTTTTGCAGCTATGAGGGAAGGAAGAAATGCTATGGGAGTAAAATCCTTATTTTTCATAGTAGGAAGTGGATAGATCATAGGATAAGTGTTAAAAAAAATTTAAAGTCAGTATAAGGCAACATTTTAACTATACAGAGGTAAATATGAGAATAAATAGCTTAAAATATTGGCAGTGTGTATCTTTGGCGTGGCATACCAGCTGGAGAGGAACTGGGCCGTTGCTTTCTTCTTACATTGATTATAAGCCATGGTAAACATTACTAATGCTTATTGGTATGGATCTTCTCTTGTGCCTGGGGAAATGCAAACCTCTGTGCCCAAGCACCCCTCCAGCTCCGCAGACAAGGGTTACAGCTGCTGAGGGCTACCCATAGCGACCTCCTTACCCCCTGTTCTCACTTCTCAGCAAACTGGAAACAACAAACTGGAACAAACCCAACATTCTGGAAACTGCCTAATGCTCTTCGGAACTGTGACTTCTTAGCTTAGAGAAGAGTAAGAAGAGATTTGCCCAGCAGTCTTTAATTCAGAGGTTGGCAGGCTTTTCAGAGGCCACAGTATTCTAGATTGTGCAAGCCACATCATTACTTTTGTAGCTATTTAATTTTATTATGTAGTGCAAATGAGTGGGTCTGGGTTCCAATAAAACTTTATTTATGGACACTGAAAAATTGAATTTCTTATAACTCTCATGTCATAACATTTTGATTTTTTCCAACCATTTAAAAATGGAGAAAGCCATTGTTCACGGCCTGCACAAACAGGTGGAAACAGTTTGTAGACTGTAGTTTGCTGACCGTGGCTTTAAATAGTTGAAGGACTGTTATGCCCAACAGCTAATAGTAGCATACTGTGTGTTTTTACAGTATAAAACTGAAACTAAAGAGTGGGATTCCCAGGTGGATAAATATCAGCCTTGAATTTCCTTATATAATGAGAACATTTCTATACATTAGAGCTGCTTGCTCTGAAAAAGACTGCCTTGAGGGTCCCCAATGCTAGAGATGTTCACACAGCAGCAGTAGATGCCCTCTGAGCGCCTTCTAGTTCTTAGATTTCATGGCCCTAAAACATAGTTAAGATGAGTCATTCTGATAAAACTGTTTTCTTGTCTTCCTAAGTATAGCACTTCCCATGGATTTTAGGACAGTGCTTAGAAGTTAGGGTGGTGTGTGTGTTTGTGTTGCCTTAAGTATTTCAAATTAAGCACTTATGGTGCCAAGATTTGCAAATCTACTTGCTAGCCTAACCATGTTTGCACACAGCAGTACTTTCTAATTTAAATTCACTCATAATCTCCAACAGCCCTAGCCTAGACTAGCTCAAGGTGTAAACTTCATTTTCATCTCATTAGGCCACCTGGAAGCCTCTATCAGTGAGCAGTCTTGACGTCAGTAGTCTGTCTGCTTCATTAAAATGTTAATTTCATGGCTTTAATTCCTTTTGCAGGACTCTATATGCAGATTTCTTCTAAAGCAGGCCAATTTACATGTCGTATTTTAATATATTTATTTCTTCAAATTTCTCTCTGTATTGCTAACTCTTACAGCTTGCTTTTGTGTTTAGAAAGTGTTAAAAATCATTAAATAACTTAGGTATTTGTAGAATTTCAGCCTAGCAAAATCTTATAATAATAATTCTGCAAGTTACTTGCTCACCAATGACGTAAGTCCCACCTCTAAATACAAAAATACACTCTCCAACCCTTACCTCCCAGCCGCCCCTTAGCGCTGAAGCTCCACCATTAAAGGCTCAAGAGCAGCCTCAGTGATGACTGGAGTGAATCTAAAGTGTGCCGGCTAGGAAAGTGGGTGAGGTCACATGATCTCCTGCACACTTTATGTCTTGAATGTGCCAATTTAAATACCAGGCTTACATTTGAATATCCCAAAATCTTAAATTTCCACTGACTCAAAGGGAAAGTTAATCAAAAGACATAACCAAGAGGCTACTTCTGCCCTGAGAAACTATGCCATGTCCCAAACAGAGTCCTGAGACCAATAATCAAATGTGCCACAGAAAAGTCAGCTAAAATGTTTCCGTATACTTACGCACTGGTGAGCATGCTGGACTTGACCTTTTCACATTTGCCAATACCTTTGCATGTCACTAATTTCCCTCATAACTGTTTTAGGTCCTTCATTGGTTTCTTTTCTTTTGCTCATCTCTCATGGAAAAACCATTCCCTACAGTTGTTTTTTGCCTTTAGTTCTTCGTACATAATTTCTCCCTTAGAATAGACCTGCTGTTGACTACCACTATCTTCTTTTGCTGACAGTGATTCCCAGGTTTGTGCTTCTGACTAACCTGTCTCCTGAGGTCTAACCTACATGTGCTGGGATGAGTGGACTGGATAATCTCACTTAAACAACTATTAAATGGAGAAATCAAAGATCAGTTCACCTGTTACTTCAATAATTGTTAAGAAGTTATCATTTTCTAGGCCAATCCAGTCAAGCTCTTCTCAGCCCAAGCATATCCATAAGTCTGTTCCCATTGATAATGACTGGGTGAAATTATATTTAGCCAATAGTAATGTACTCTCAGCTCCTCCGTGGCCAAGTCGGAGATTTATGTTGCTTTTCATTAGTCATTGAGGGTGGGGAGTTAATGTGATCAATCATTTCCAACTTTTGAAGTTTCTCTTAAAATAATTCCCAAAAGGTCCTGAAATTACTGCTCTCAAGCGTCATTTAGATGAAATGTGTTGAGTCATCACCCCATGAGTATTAGCTACATATTTGCTATAAATGGACGTGGCCTAGTTACCTTTTAAAATAGTTGTTTAAGAAGTGGCATTCCACTCTGTCTCTTGGATGAGTGGAATCCAACTCTTTAATTAGGTACATGACTGAGGGTCAAATACTACTGGCCTATAATTCAAACACAAAAGAAAGGTGAGCCCCAGTTTTCTGACCAGTCTGGTATTATTGTCACTAATTGACTCAGTGGCGAGGCACTGTGTTAGACTGTACTATCTCTTGACACTGAAATAGAAATGATTAACAAGGTTGAGACAGCTTTCTTAAGTGAATTTTGTAATAGTTATCCACTCATTGAGAAGGTATTTATTGGTGCACATGAGACAATCCTGACTGATGTACTGTATGGCATACAAAGTGTTCATATACTCAGACATTGCTTTTAAGGAACATACACAATCTATTATGGTAAAATTCCTGACTGAGTTGTAAGATTAGAAGTTTCCTGATTCCATATGATTCAGTGATGAACTCCTAAAGTCCAGTAAGCTTTGAAAGTCTCATTGTTAATTAAATATGTTCGTGTGGGCCTAGAGCTGATGGTACAACTACTCTTCAAGTTATTCTAAAGACTAGCATTAGCAATGATATCTTCTCATGAACCTTCAAGAGCAGGGACAGCTTAGTCTAAATTTGAAAGTTATTTTGACCTTAGAATTTAGGGCAGGTTCTACTCTCCACCCCCAACCCCACAGAGAATTAAGTGAGTCTCTAAATTAGCTGTATTTGAAGTATGAGACAAATAACCTTAGACAATTGAGCTATTTTTGTAGATTGAAGCATATGTCAAAATGTAAGTTTAGCCATCATACCTTATTTTAAATGTGCAAACTTAGTGTTGCTGGGGGTGTCTCACTGAATGTACTTTGCTATCAAGTTACCTTTCTTAACTTTCTTAGCGTGGGCAATATTTTTGTATATATTCCAAAGGTTAAGAAAGGTGGACATCCATGGGGAGAGAGATTTGAAGTTATACAGAGTCTTGCTGAGCCAGCTATTACAGACTGTAATAGAGTGTTTCTCTTTCTGTAGAGAGAAAAGGAAATGTTGCCTCAGTAGCCACTGATGGGTTTTCATGACAGTGATGGATAATAGCACCAGAAGAATAAAACTATAGGCTAAGATAAATGAACCACAAGAGAACAGTCATTTCTATGGTCATCCAGCTCACTTAAAAACCTTTTGTTTTCTGTCTGGTCTGATACAAAAGGTACTTTACTCTAAAAGCTTTTTCATATTAAGTAGCAAATTTAAGCAATGTAAATTCACCAAACTAAAAGATAACCTACTCCATCCCTGGAATGTGATGGATCATACCCTATTTTATTACAGGTCAATGAAGGAGCCATTTTAAAAATTCACATGTGAACCCATAATTCTTTCAACTAGAATTGGGTGCTTATAAGCATACCTCGAAGAGTAATGGCAAACTTATCCACTTCAGAGCCACGTGCAAGAAAACATACCGTAGCCCAGTTCTTTTCCATTGGACACATTCTCAATTAGAACAGTGTGTTTCTTTTGCTGTGGGTAGATGTTGATTAATTGATGTTTTGTTTATAATACGTTTCAGAAATGGAAAGAATTTTAGTTATATTTGCAGTGTAATAAAATTAAGATATTTAAGTTTGTCTAAAAAGGCTTTTGCTGCCAAACTTAACATTGTGAGAAAGACTTTTAAAAAAAAAAGATAATGTAAAGACCAATTATATTTTCCAGATTTTAAATTTAAAAAGTTGTGCTTATGAAGACTATTATGATACATGGGGGTAGGGGGCGGGGGGCTTTGCTTTAGCCCCGTTAGGCAACGCAATGGAACGTGACAACTGCATAGGGGAACAGGTAACCTGGTTTCTAAATTTGTTCTTTATTCAACCAACTTCAAAACCTCTTTGAAAGAGTTAATCCTTCTGATTTTCAGTTTACCAAACTGAAAATGGGACATTCTAAACTGGCTCTAAGTTCCTGACCCCTAACTCCAGGGCTTTAGAATTACACGGACCCAATAAATTAGACCCATTATCACTGTGACTCTTCCTGGCTTTCAGCTTTGGATGTTGTCCAATCTGAGTCTTAAGACCCAGTTCATGGGGTTATTGTGAACAGTTAAAAAAAAAAAAAACCTCACACAGTGTTTGGCGCTCAGTGTGGTGGGTTTTAATCTTTTTTTTTTCAGTCTTCATAATACACAAGATCTATATTCTGATTTTGTTTGAATAGTATGCTACAAACACAGTGTGTAGACTACAAAGTTGAGAAAGATCAGCAGCTGACCCTTGAGGAGTTTATAATCTAATCCAACAAGTAGGAGCTTGATAAACACAAGTTAGAAAAATGATAAGCAGCATGTAAGAGAGTCTACAGACAGCTGTGGGATTTAGAGAAGGAAGACAGTATATAATATTAAATCTGAGCATTTGAGTGACATTGGAAGAAAATAAAATACAACCACTATATATTGTAATTATACAAAACATGGTGATGTGCATGTAAGAATCAAATATCGTCCCTCCTGAATTGTGTCATTTTATGTTGAAAAAAATAGTTTGATATAATTCATTGAGAAGGGCCTGACATGGCTTCTGAAGTATTCAAAGTATCCATGCCAAAAGGTAGAACTCGGATTTAATAAAGAGACACATCAAACTAAAGTGGCAGACATTCCGTAAAATAAGTGTCAATATTGCGTCCTGGGTCCTCCCTGGTGGCTGGGGGTTAAGTCTCAGCACTGTCATCTCTACGGCCCAATTTCACTGCCCGGCCAAGGATCTGACCCACACTGACACAGCTGACCTCTCCTGTCCCACCCACTGCTCCCCTCAATGTGCACTTCAGTCAATCTGCCTGCTCTGCTCCCCGCCGTGTATCTGGTGAATCCTCTCACCCCTATCCCCATACCTCTGGCCTAAAACTGCATTTTGCAGTTTTAATAAACCTGAAATTTTAAAGTATAAAGTGAAAAAAGAAAATGGGTCTTCATGTACTATAAATCCTTTGCCAATTAAGATAGCTCAAATAAAGATCTGTTTTAGATTTATATTTGAGAATTAAGGGAAGCTGAGAGGTCAAACAAAGCTGTTGCTAAATTTAAAAATATTTTGACAGGTTTCAGTTGACCCACAGTCCCAAATTAAATGATCCCCATAAAAACCAGAGATCTAAATAATCTTGTTCTCATAATTTGTAATACCCCTGTTTAGAGTAGGTTTTACTGGCCAAAACAAATCATCCTGTCCTCCACCCCCAGCCCATAATGTTTATTAAAATTACAGTGTTCCATAGCTGTGAGATTGACCTTTAAAATCTGCTTCAAAAAAATCTTGTGTTAACTCCTTCTTTTAAATATGCATTTAATGCACGTGGCTAGCTCACTTAGATGAAAGATTTGGAGAGGAAGTCATTTAAAGGGCCTGATTAGTGTTTTCTAGTCTGCTAATGTTAACATTACCTAGACCTCAGTTTGGAGTCCTAATCTGACTCTGCCAGCGTGTCTCCATTTACAGGAGTTATCTTTAGTCTTGAGCAAAGCCCCTTCCCGTTTACTGTTTGTTTATTCCTTGTTATCTTTGTATACTGCTTGGCTAGCAGTCATTCTGACGTTCACTGTGTATCTTTTTGGTTCTGTTGTTTCTGAAATTGTTTTATACAACTGTGTTTTGAAATGTGTTTGAGTAAGCCTATTCTATATCCATTTCTTGCTCATTCACTGAGGTTTTGTCTTCAGAATACCTTCATACCGGTAAGCATGTATCTCATCCATGGCTTGAAATTATTGTCTGCTCCTTGGTGTGTCAGGCTTCTTGGTGGTCTCCAGCTCCCACCATCACAAAAGCACAACAATAAGTGTCTGTATAGATGCTTTCTGTCTACCATGAGGATTTTAGGATGAATGCCCAAGAGTACAAGTGCTGAGTCAGAAGACTGAGTAACCTTAATTTGACTTGCTACAAATTGTTCTCCAAAATGTGTACTGCCTTTTTTGATCTCTGAGTAATATTCCATTCTATAAATATACTACAACTTCTTGATCCATTCATTATTTTGGGACATTTGGGTTGTTTTCACTTGTATGTGGAATAGAGAAACTAAACAAAAGGTCAAGAAAAAGTCAGAACTAGCAAGCTGACTATATAAATCTGAGGCATACAGCAAAATGGGGGGCAGGGAGGTGGGGCCAAACAGGGGAGGAACTAACTCGAGGGACCATGGTGACGGTTCACAGGTGATAAGGTGACAGGGGAACAATGGGGGCTACAATGATGTAAGAAAAAATTAAAAAAAAAGAAAGTGGGGCTCTCCCTGGTGGTGCCCACATTATGAAGGGCTCTGAAGCCACTGTGGCACCAGTTCAGTCCCCTGCTGGGGAGCTGACACACACCGCACAGCAGACCTCTCCCGACACACCCGCTGCCCCTCTCAGCAGTGTTTCAATCCATCTGCCTG
>NW_004567121.1:24495341-24497855 GCF_000260355.1 Condylura cristata | reverse complement strand
GCAGCGGGCAGGTCAGGAGAGGTCTGCCACGCCATGTGGGCCAGCTCCCTGGCTGGGGATCAAACTCGCACTGCAGTGGCTTCAGAGAGCTTCATAATGTGGTGCTTTAACCATTGCGCCACTAGGGAGAGCCCTGTTTTTGTGCTTTTTATCCAATATCTGAAGTAGCAGCATGATGTAATTTGTTTTTGACCTCCGAATCCAAGGAATTTTCATGTTTATTGGACCTTCTACACTTGTATCTTCTATTTTTCTACTTAGACTATACTACAGTGACACTTGACACATACAGTTTTTTGTTCCTACATATGTTCTTTTAGAATGTTGTTTTTATGTTAAAGACACTATTTCGTTTAAATCTCGGGGAACAAGTTCAGGCAGGAGTCCTACCAGATTAGCCTTATTTTCAGAACTGGGTATCTCAGCCCATGGTGACCTTGTCTTCTCCAAGCCTCATTCCTAGTATACACTTTTTATTACATGCATGCATAGTAATTCCTTAAAATTTTGTAATTTCTATTCATAGCCTGTGTTATTTCTTGAACACTTGCTAGACTTTAAGGTCAGTACTCCTGTTCATCAACACTTCTAATTTGATGGAAGAGTGTATGTGTGTGTGTAAATAACAGAATTGTAAGCATAATAGGGCACCAACAGGCAGTGAAGGTTGTATGACAGGAAAATTGCTTCTCTGTGTACAAAACAAACACAGCCACAACTTCTACAGTAGGATTCATTTTTAACCACTAGACTTTGTTCCGTCGGAATTTCTCCCTATTAAAAAAGTTCTAATTTAACAGTTCTTTCTCCTTTCCTCCTTTCATTTTTAGTTATTTCATTTTATTTAATTTTTCCTAATGAACCAAGTGGAAAACAACTGTGGTAAATAAATCATTTTCAGGGCTAAGCAATATATTATAATTAGGATTCCATTATCATTTAATTAGGCATTCCAGTATTGAATTAGTGTCTCTGACTTCTCTTGGTCTCTGATTAATCCTGAAGCAAATTCTTCTTTGTGGACAAATAGTAGCCTATAACAATAAATCGAGTATTCATCTACACTAAGGCTTTTCATTAAATCTCTTTCTGATTAAGATCCCCAAGTGCAGACGAATTTAATTTGATTCATCAAGGTCTGATGGAAATGGCTTTAAACACCAGAGTCTTAGGAGCATTGAGATTATCTTCATATTCACAGATCTCTTAGGTATTCAAAGACCCTGCTGATCCTTCAGATCATTCTAGAAACCTAGGTACAGTGTCACTCAGCCTAAGTCAGGAGTTTTGCATGTTAGAACAAGCTGTTGTGGAAAACAAACAGACTGTGTTTTATATATTAAAAGACAGCTTAGAGTTAGTACTTTCTTGTGTTCCTTAGATTTAGGGATCCATTTTCATTCCAACTAGGTGGTACAACACATTAACTGCAGAGTTATTAGAATAAGCAGATGGTAGATCATCCCTGAAGTCCAGGCGTCTATGGACACGCATGACGCTCCCTGACCACGACTGTTTCTGTGCCTTTGACCTTCCCGCTGCCCTCTGCTTTTCTTCCCCTTTTCAATGGTGGGCATTTGATATTAAATATTGGATTTAATTTTAACTTCTTTTTAAACATCTTTCCCCCATCATCTCCACCCTTTTACTTTATTAAAGTTGGCTACACCACTTGCCTTTATATTTAACTTTTTCCATCACCCTTTTTGTCTATTTCATTTTTATTTATTGCCCTTTCAACCCTTTCTTCCTTTTCTACTGTGTATGCACAAGAAAGTTTGCATTGTCTGCATGTGAATTTGACCAAAATTATACGAATTAATCATAGAAATCCAAAGCATAGATTTGAATTTGCTGCAGTCAAAAATATCCTGATAATAGGGACCTCCCTGTGGCACAGTGTGTTAAAACACAGCACTATGGAGTTAGCCACAGCCACTACAGCAAGAGTTCCATCCCTGCTCCGAAGGTGACTCACATGGCACAGCAGACCTCTCCTGTCTCGCTCACTGCTCCCCTCTGCAGTGTGTTTCAGTAGATCCACCTGTTCTGCTCCCCACTCTGGTGAATCCTCTTATTCCTCCTGCACCTCTGGCCTGTATGTATAAATACAGTTCTGTATGCATAAATAAATGTCTTTTTAAAAATCCTGAAAATACTGTCTTAGTGATTTGTTCTGATCATAATTTAGGTTCAGTTTTAAGAAGTCCTTGAGATGGGGACACACTGTTCTCAGTTGAGGATAAGAAGGTATCTCCACTTCCTCAACTTCCTTGAGAGCCCATTCCAGCCTTATCCCCTAGTTACCAGGTTCCTGAGAGTCACTGGCCCTTGTGAATTGTTCTGTTTGATAAGTGGTATGAGAGGAGCCTGAGGCAGTAGTTAGAAGAGCTCTGGAGTTAGAACTGGACACAGATATCGCAGACCCTCACATTACCTGGCCTGGGCGTGCCCTGTGTGGAGGGAAGCGGCTTGGGGCAGCAGAAGTGGGATCACTTGTCTGGGTGAGCAGAG
>NW_004567121.1:24460938-24495171 GCF_000260355.1 Condylura cristata | reverse complement strand
GTAAGATCTGCACGATGAAATGGCGGCTGTGAGTCTTTTCCGGCTAGTGGAAACCGTGTGTGTCTCATGGGTAGAAAGAAAACATACTACAGCAAGACTTTCTTTGAGGAGGTTGGAGGGTCTGTTTAAGGACCCTTGAGGATTGATTAGGAAACAAATGCTTCTATAATAATACCTCCATTAGTGAAGAGGCTGTATTGTGACATCTTTAATGATCTGCCTTTAGTTATCAGAGAAATGATACAGAAAATGCTGGGGATTGCAAGAATTCCAGGGAAGAATTCCCATTTTCAGATAATTATATACTTAACATTGTCAAATATGCCATAAACCAGAAAGTATTCCGTTGAGGGGGGTTAAGGTGGTGGGAGGGGGAGGTTCCAGCTTAGCCACTCCCCACACTGACTGCATCCCGACTTGGGACCCTGTGGCACCGTGTGGAGAGCTGATGTTGGTCCTCAGCTCTGACCTCATATCAGTGCACACATGACCTTGATTGCTCAGCTTGACCTGAAGCCTTTTATTATCTCAGGTTACCTGGCAACTCATGAAGTTAACGGTCGATTGTAGCACTTGCACAAACAGCAGTGAAAATGGCAGAACTGTGAGGCCCAGCAGAGCATGTCGGGTGCTCATGGAAAAATGGAGCGTCCATTCCCGCCCGCCTGCTGTCCCGTGGTCTAGAAAATTGGTCATCACAACTACTGTCTTGTTAGTTCCCCATGCAGCTTTCCACTGCAGGCCTCTAGCAAAGGCTCTATTGTCAGGCCCTCTCCGGACAGAGAGAGACAAGAGAGGAAGCTCAGCTTACTTTACCTTTTCTGCTTACTCAGTCTCAGGCAACACACACTTACTGATCACAGTGAAAACATGAGGGGGAACCCTGGTAAATAAATAAAGGTTACTCCTATCGCATTTTTATTTTAGCAGAAGGAAAACAGGTAAGTGGCATGATGGTAAACAGATGATTAGTATGCCAAATGATAAGCTCTGTAGAGAAAGATAAATCAAGGAAGAAGGAAGCCTGCCACTTAAAATACGGTAGTTGGTGTGTCCTTGACAGGGTGGCTTGGGGAAGAGCGTCTCAGGAGGAGGAACAGCACAGGTCCTGAGATGGAGTGTGTTCAGAGGAACACGGGACTGTGCGTGACTGGCGCAGAGTGAGCCTGGAAATGAAGGCAGAGAGGTAGCAGGTTTCCAGGGAGGGTGCGGAGGCTTGCCTAAGGGCCTGGGCTTCTCCCTGAGACAGGCTGCCACTGGGCACCCGGACACAGGCTGTAGCGTTGGACTGACATTATGAGGTGTTACTCAGGCTTTTGTGACGAAAATAAAGGGAGGCGGAATGGGGGCAGCAACAGGAAACCAGTTAGATGTTTGTAATAATCCAGGTGAGAAGTAGTGACTTGCAGTACAGTTGGTGGTGCGGTGTGAACTGCCTGGATTCTGGGTGCAAAATGTAGATGGACCAGATGTGAACTGCAGGTGAAAGAGGAAACAAGGGTGACTCTGCAAGGCTGTGGGTCTGAGCTGGAAGGACAACAGCTTTACCTTTGGAATAAAGCACAGATTTTGGGGGGAGGACTGGGAAGAAGTTCAGTTTGGCCCAATGTAAGCTTGAAATACTAATTAGTCGTCCAAGAGGAGATGCCACATTAGTAGTCAAATACATTAATGTGGAACGTGGAGAGACTGACACTCAGATTTGGGAGGCACTGGCTCATATCCGGTATTGACAGCTGTGAAATGAGCGTAAAGAAGAGCAAGATCAAGCCTCGGGGCACCCAGCATTATAGATCAGAAACTGAGCAACGTAGGAAAGTGACTCGAGTGACCAGCGAGACCCAGAGGAGCACCGAGACAGCACCAGTGGGCATGACGCAAGTAAGGGCCTGCGGGAGGGTGGGGGCTTGAGAAAGCTGCCACTGTGCTCAGGAGACGTGAGTGAGAGTGAAGGAGGGGTGAGGGCCAGAGCTGGCTGGCAGGGACTCAAGACAAAAGGACAGGAGGGTTGACAGCAGCATGCACAGACCACGGAGGACGTGTGACTGGCAGGCGAGCACGTGAAGGTGTTCACATCCTTTGGTCCAGCTTGATAAACCACGGCTGTAGTTAATCCTAGAAAGCCACTCGTTATCCTTCATAAAGATATTAATGTAAGTGTTGTTTATGGTAAACGACTTCAAAATATCTTTTGTTTTCAGATACTTAAGTTAGCAAATCCTAGGCTGCCATAAAATGTTTTGGAAAGTGTTGGATACACACAACATGCCTTGAAAAAGCGCTATAAACTTTTAAAATGGAATCGCATTGCATGTGCTGTTTATAACTTATTTCTCCCTCCAGGCAGCTACCATTTACTCTATCCAAGACTTTCTAAAACACTGTATAGATGACTGATTTGAGGAGCCAGGGAACCAGTGCCATCAGATGAGGGAGATTCAGAATGGAAAGGAGTTGAAAAGATTTTACAATCTTTACAAAACAAAAATGTTCAACAATTTAGAAACATGGGGATGTGAAAATACAGGTCCCTGAAATTATTTGCAAGGACCAAGTTCAGGTTACATAAGCAAGACTGTTCACAAGGATACTGTTTTGAATTTCACCTTTCCAGCTGAAGGTTGGGTCTTTCTTGGAAAAAGAGGTAGTACTAACTTTGACTTATAAGGAAGAAAAGAAGAAAAAACAAACAAACAAACAAAAAACACAGGTGCGGCAGAAGGCCAGCGAGCCAAGACAACAGTTCAGCTCAGGAATGCCTAGGTCGGGATGCTGAAGAGCATGCATGAGGACATCATTAGACCTATCCCCAGAGTCAGTCACCTATATGGTTTTGCTTCTCCAATGACAGATGAGTGAACTGTATTGTAAGAGTATCAACTGCAGTGTGCACTACAGCAGACATGCCATCTCTCCCAAGGAGGAGGAAGTCCAGAGAAAGAAGGAAAGGAGAAAGTTAGCAGCCCCATGTAGGCTCGCTTTAAGGGTACAGGCGACCATTAACGGTAACAAGAACTGTGCACATCCTCAATGCAAGGCATTTCTCCAAGCGGTTTCCAGTCTTTATTCCTTCACAAAACCCAACGAAAGGCAATAGTATTTCCTACATAGAGATGCATACAGTGAGCACGCCAAGGGCTCAGAGTTGGTAGAGGCAGGACTAGAAGCTACCAGAAACTACCTTTGATTCTATCAGTATCCAACTTTAGAAAAATGAAAAATATTCTAGTAGGAAATAGTGTTTTCTCCATTTTTAAAAAAAAAAGTACTGATTGAGCCTGAGTAACAAGTATTCCACTGTTGTCACAGACATGTGAGCCAAGCTCCACAAGCCACCCCAGCCCAGGCCTGACCTTGCAAGAGGAATCTCAACAGTCTGGGGGTTGTGGCAGCTCTTGCTAACAGGATGTGAGAAGTAAGCTCTTCAACTAATAGGGAAAAGTTATGCTTTGTGTTGTCTGGAGACCTTTATTTACAAGGTTTAAAAATTAGTACGATAGTTGGCTGATCTCACACACACACACACACACACACACACACACACACACACACACGTGTGCGCTCTGGAGTGAACCCCCTCTGATTCTCTGTGATGTGTAAGTGCAGTTCGGGGAAATGAACCAGGTGTACCCTAACTTTCTTTTCCTCTTGCCCAGGTCTCCCTTGTTTCTGAAATTAAAATTTTGCTCTTGTTTTATATTATATAAATAGTATTTTATGTATGTTGAGTTAAAATTATAAAGTTGTAAACTCCATACAAGTAAAACTGAAACAAAATAAACTGGAATATTCCATTTTTGTAAGGTGGTCCCAATCCCTACCTCACCCCACCCCAGATTGTTGTCATTCTTTCAAAACCAAAAATTCTTAGAATCCAAGTTGAAAAGAAGTCCCACAGAGGAAGTCATAGAAGTTGTAGTATAGAAGTTGTAGTAGATTCTGGCATTTAAGAACTGTGTATGTGCCAAACTATGAAAAGAGCTTTATATTCCATTAGCTCATTAAACTGTTATAACAGCCTCATGTAGAAAGCTAATTCTTTTCCATACTTCCAGATGAAAAGATAATAAACCATGAAATGCTGCAATTCAAATAAGCAACTCAGGAACTTCATTAAGTAGAGGCACTGTGCGTGGTACCAGGGTTCTAAAGCAGCAAAGACACCTTTGCCTGTAAGGGACTGCTCATTTCCCGGGAGATGTGGTTCCCCAGAGCTTCCAGGACACCACACCCAGGGGCAAGCACAGACTGGTGGAATGTCCAGGAGTGCCCCCCAGCACACCTGCTGTCAGTATTCCCGGAAGGCACAGCTGCTCGAGTTGGTTACTTGGACTTTTCTAGAGCCTTTTGGATTGTAGCTAACTTAGAGACTTCAGATAGAGTATTTCAGATAATGGCTTTATGTTTGGTTTTGAATAGAAAATTTCGATTAGGTGGCTCCTGGTAGGTGTTTTGAAGGCCCAGGCGAATCATACAGTGAACGTGATAAATATGGGAGAGTTCTTTTATGTGGAAGAGAGAAACCCAACATAAGGCAAGAAAAAGGCAAAACTTGCAAGCTGACCAGGGATTGAGGCAAACATGGGACGGGACGGGGAGAGCATCAGAGACTGTGATGATGGATCACGGTGCTGTGGTGGTGGGAGAACTGTGGGATTACATGTGAGGGAGAGATCAAATACTGTACAAAGCTTAACAATGAAAGAAATTAAACTAATAAAAAAGGGGGTAGCCAAATGCATTTGTCCCTACAAATACTGTGCTGACTTTAGTGGACTAGTGGAAGCTAAAGTTATGATTCAGGTCCGAAGCAATGTGCTAACATTAGGATTCATAAATACTAATTGTGGTGGTTAACATTTACTGAGAGCTTACTGTGGAGCAGATTCTGGGTTATGTGTTCTTCTCTCTCTCTCTCTCTATATATATATATATATAACCTCATTTAATCCCCACAACAACTCTGTGAGGTAGTTTATGGATACTGGAAATAAGCAAGCAACAGAGAGCTGTGTGGTTCTCTAGTGAGAGGCCAAGCTGTACAGTTTGCTTCCATGAACCTCTTTGCCCTGCTCTGCAGGAAATCTAGAATGTTCCCTTAGAAACATTCCTGTAAGTGGGCCCATCATGGTCTCAGGACTTGCTATTTGACACTGAACAGACATGCATGTGTGAGTGCACACATGTATACATGGGCATGCATACCTCCCACCCCACAGATTGTTAAAGATGAAAAACAAGTTTTATTTCAAGAAACTTGTTACCATTTTGATGCCAATTCGTAATAACAAATAATGACTGTATTTGCTCAGTAAGCTCTAGGCGCATCTATAGAGCACTGGGATGTGGAAGCAGCTCTTTAAGAGGAGCTGTGAGGAGTGCTACAGAAAGGCTGAGGGGGGAGGCAGTGGGGCTCATGGGGAGCATGCTGGACAAGCTGTGAGGAGGGAACAGTAACCCTGGTGGAGGAGGGGGTGGGCAGAAGTGAGAGCTTAGTGCTGACTGCAGGGGAGTTCAACGGTAAAGAAATGTGAACTCAGCTCAGACTCAAAGGCTAAGTGGATGACACATGACAAGAGGTGAAACCATCTTGTTTCCTCCAATGTGAGAGCAAGTGGAAACGGCCAGTCAGAGGTTAAGGTCAGGCAACTAGCACAGGGAAATGGTGAGGGTGAGGGGCAGAAGCCAGTGGGTTTGAGGGCTGTGGAGAGAGGTGTATGGAAATAGCACCTTATAGAGTCATGGGGAGGGTTCGTTTCTAGAGGAGCAGTCACGGGTAGTGCTGCCGAGACAGAGGCTGTTGTCTAACTGGTGTTACCACCTTTGTGGGTGAGCAGGCTCAGGGTAGCAGTCAAAAGAGCAGCTGGTCACCGTTGGATGTTTTATCAGAAAACCCACGTCTGTGTGTAAATTCCTGCCACAGCAGACCCGGAAGTGGTCACCCAGCCTTCTCTCAGGGGTCAGCACATGGCCTCCATGCAGCTTTGTTAAATCTTCTTCCCCATGACCTCCAACCAGACCCCTTTCTCTCCTCTGGAGCAGGCAGGTCCAGGCTAGTCCTGGGCACCAGAGACTGCCCACTCGGGCTTTCTCCATGAGCCTTTCTGTCCAGCTGCTTCTACCCTCGTTTCAGTAGTATGTGGGATCCCTAAAGGACTCTTCAGTTTCGAGCTGATGCCTTGTTGGTATAGTTTTTGTTTGTTTTTCTAAAGGATAATTATTTCATAGACAGTTTTGAAACTTGGTCCTCACCTTAAAATCCCAAAATAAAGGGAACTTAACATTTACAGAAATATTTTTAAAACATGAGTACAACCTAATAGCTTCGGTGGAAAGAAAACTTAGGGAGATGGAGGGCAGGGGTAACTGCTTCATATCTATTATTATTACTATAAACTTAAATAGCGTGAAATCTACAAGGCCTTAAATACACAATTTGATGTGATCTACACCCTTGTCACCCAGAAAATAGCCTCATGTTCCCTTCCAGTCAGATCCCAACCCCATAGGCAATTGCTGTTAATGATTTCTGTCCCCACAGATTCATTTCACCTGCACTGTGCAACTTTGTAATGAAATAAAACCCACATCAGAACATGGTATAAAAGAAGGAAACATTCAGTCTATGCATAACACACTGTGTGCCTCGGGCAAAATACTCAGCCTTTCTGGGCCTCATACACAGAACTCCATCAAACACGCCTCATCCTGCCTTAAAGCTCCAGCACACTCCACTTCCGTTTCTAATCTCAAAGGCCCCATTATCCACTCAATAACCTGGGCCAGAAACAAACCTGCCTCATCACACCTCACCTCACATGCACCTGACCACACAGTCCCATCAGCCATCAGTGCAGGTCATCTTTCTGGATGCATGACTTCCTCTGCCCCTACCTCCACTGTATTTCTTGCCTTTCTTGACTTGGAATGACCAACTGTTTTTCCAGACTCTCTTGTGCCAGACCCTTTGTCACCGCCCAGTGTCCATTCTTGTCGCTATCCCTAGTCTTTGCTGTAATGAACAGCCCGGCCCCTCCTCTTAAAAACCCTGAAGTGACCCTCAGCCGTTGAAGGTGTTCCTGTTACACCTCCAGAACTAAGTTCAAGTTCCAACCACTGACAGCCCCCTCCCAAAGGTGCGGAATGCTGGAGCACCTCTCTGCCAGCTCTGGCCCTTCACACCTGTCCCTCTGGTCTGTTCGGGCACTGCAGCCAGTCTCCCAGCTCCTGCTGTGAACTATTGAGAGGTCAGGGACCATGTTTGTTTTCATCTGTGTCCAGCACCTGTCACACAATTTTCCTGGAAACACTTAGCCCTGGAGCGATTAATGTTGAGATAGCAGAGGGTAATGGTATACCACTCAGGGTCTTCCAGTCAGTATGTTTTCAAAAATGAGAAGCACAAGGAATTTCTATGGCTCTTACCACCTTACCAAGTCTGATCTGGGTTTTCCTTTCCAGTACCATCGTGACAATACTGGGTTCACGGTGAAAGTTTGTGTCTTTACTTGGGAAGAAGCACATATTAAGAGGAGGCGTGAAACTAGTGAACCCTGGCTGTAAAGGGCTACTCATGTGCTGTGCCTTCCTACCTCAAACCCTGCATCAAATCTTGATGTGCTTATCCTTTTTGTTCTAGAATGGTAGGTTTCTTTTTTTGCGAATGAGGATAATTTCTTCCTAAAGTTCTTTGTGGTAATTAGCAAGCAGATAAAACACTAAAAATGACTGGCAAATATTGACCTAAGTCCCAGGAACACCAGTATTTATAGCCCTTGTTTGTTCCTCACGGTTCACTCTGTCCTGATGTGTGTGTGTTCGTGCTTCTGCGCTGCAGTATGAATCAGCACGCTGCCCAACTGGCTCACTGCTCAGCCTCTATTTTTATCCTTTCTAAAACCTAGGTAAGAACCTCGATGCCATCCACGACATCACCGTGGCCTACCCACACAACATCCCTCAGACGGAGAAGCACCTTCTCCAAGGAGACTTTCCAAAGGAGATCCACTTCCACGTGCTCCGCTACCCCATAGCCGCCCTCCCCACGGACAGGGAGGCGCTGCAGCTCTGGTGCCACAAGCGCTGGGAGGAGAAAGAGCAGCGGCTGCGTGCCTTCTACCGGGGGGAGAAGAGTTTCCACTTTGCTGGACACAGTGCCGTTCCACCCTGCAAGTCTGAGCCCAGGGTCCTGGTGGTCAAACTGCTGTCTATCCTATACTGGACCCTGTTCAGCCCTGCGATGTGCCTACTCGTGTATTTCTACACTTTTGCCCGGTGGTACTTTGTGATTGTGATTGCCGTCTTCACACTACAAGAGAGAATATTCGGCGGACTGGAGATCATTGAACTTGCATGTCACCGTTTTTTTCACAAACAGCCACATATAAACGAGAAGAAAAATGAGTAGATTTTAAGGTTCACCATGTAAAGACCGAGGGGATATTTTGGAAATGGTCTAAGCTTTTGTAAATGGAGATGGATTTGTGCATGACTGTCAGATATTTCTACCATCATTTGTTATAGATATTTTGCACTTAGTTTTGTGGGAAAATATTGCTACACAGGCAATTTTCTTTTTTTCTTTTAGATCTCTGAATGTAATTTCAATACCGCACACAGGGAGCAATCTCTGAGAAATATTATTAAACAATCAGGCAAGGTATACACAGATTTTCTGCAGGCCGGATCCGGTTTCCTGTCAGACTCCCCAGGCAGACCTGGGGTTTGCTCACCGCTGGGCCAAGTACTGGGGTTAGGAGCCCTTCCTCCTGGCCTCGACCGCTCATCAGCCACTCCTTTCTACACCACTCACCCCATCACATCCTTCCTCCAGACCAGAAAACGCAACTTCCTTGTCCTTAAAGTGACCAACCATGCTGACAGAAAGCCCTGCCTGACTCGCCAGGTCTCGGCATTCAGCCCCGCGAGCGGCCCAGAGGCCGGAAACCATCGGCGCCCTTTTTTCGCGTGGAAAATCAGACCCGGACGCGTCTCAGGGAGCAACCACAGGCTCTCCATTTCAACCCTCTGCTCGAACTTTTTAAGATAGGAATGAAAACCATTTACTTACACTCTCTCTTGCATGCCGAATACTGGTTCGGGCAACGCCCTGACAGGTGGAGCTTTTTCTGCCTTAAAAATGGCGTAAACCAAGTCACTTACCGGCTTAAAGGGACGCGTAGGAGAACATTCTGTTACTGGGGTCAGAAACGCTTTGGAAGATGTGTCCTCAAAACCTGCCGAAAAGGAAGGTTACTGTGTTTTGTCCGTGTGCGTGGGCATCTAACTTGGCGCCATCGCAAGTTTGCAGACAAGGGTTCACCCCGAATTACTCAACCCCCAAAGCCATGCCTGGTTTTACTCTGAACCTAAAACAATCACACAAAAATAAATCCATTAATGATAGCGAAGATTCTCTCTTTTAGACTCAGGCTTCCTCTTTTCAGCAGTAAAGTTTAAACCTGATTATGACAAATTGTGCTCCAATATATTTGTCATTTGGAGTCTGTGGAAAATCCAGCAAACCTACAGCAACAATCCCCTCCCTCTGCAGGCGAAAGAACCCGTGTGGTCGTTTCTACCCTCGTTCTGGACACTGCTGTGGGGTGCCAGGCAGCGCAACAGAAAGTGGGAGGCAATTCAAGTCTCTAGCTGTTCGCAAACCTTTCAACCTCCCTCCGGCCTCGAACCACTCTCAAAGCTGTTTTCCCAGTGTAAGCTCTCAGCAGGAATACCGAGCCTGTCCTGTTTTGCCTGACAGTGACTTACCGACGCGCGGAGCCATGCAAGGTGGGAGCTGGAAGCCTGGCGAGCAGCGGCCCCTCTTCCAGAAAGGTCGCAGTCGGGCACTGTCGTGGAAGCATCAGCACACGAGGGAGCTTCTGCTTCCACCACCCGCACCACCCTGCATTTAACTGCTCCCCCAAGGCTGACTTTAATCTTGCCTGGAGCTACTAATTAGTTAATGAGCATCGGCTCCAAACTCAGCTGTTTAACTTTACGGTTTTTAAGGTTATTGGGAGATATTTTTTAACCTGTTTTCTTAATAAAATAAGTTTTTGATTTAGGTTTCTCGCAGACTTCTTTGATTCTATTTGGAAACAAAATAGGTAACGATCAAGTGTACCGGGAACAAGACAAGGGAACGAGACAAGCGAGGTTCTACACAGGTGACGGTCCTGCCCCTCAGCATCCGTCTCCGCTGCCTGGACTCAGCTTACGGGGTAGCTTCCACTTGCGGCGGCTCCTCTTGCCTCGCTGAAGCCTTTTACCAGGAGAGCTCTTTAAAAAAAAAGAAGAAAAGTTTTGATTCTAAAAAATAAGATAAAGTGCAAACTTTGATTACCCAAAATTCATTAGCATTAAAACCCGGGGAAGATAAACCTTGCATTTGTTTATAAGAACTAGAAATGACTTCCAAAAGGAAAAAAAAAATCCTTTTTGGGGATTCTGTTTCTATTTTTGCAAGAAGGCTTCTTTTAAGATTGTAATTATTGGTGTTTGCCTACACATTTGTCTCTGTTAAAGCCTTTTTCTTCACTTATAAGAGTTTTTTTTTTTTTAAAGAACTACACAATTTGGACCTTAGAGCTCTTTAGCATTGGCGCCAAAATGCCAAGTACAAATTAGCGCAGCGTCCACCCCAGGACCATCCCGCTTCCTCCAGACCCTCTTCCTGCCCGGCGACCCGCAGTCCTCGGGCAGCCCGTGGATGACTCGCTGTTCCTCCAGGTGTTGAGTCTTTCCCATTCAGAACGGTTTTAAATGAAGCAAGTGTGGTTTCTACAGGACTTGAAACTACTTAAAATACACACCTGCAAGCAAGGAGGCTGAAGAGGCTCCAAGTTCTGCTGCCAGATAGCAGAGATGAAACAAGCCAGGTTATTGTAAACCTCGGCTAAAGAACATGGCAAAAGACTAAAAGAAAAGATTAGAGCCCCAAGCGCTAGTGAAAGCGTGCCTTGTCGTGTGCCGGCAGCACAGGTGAGGGGAATACCTGAAGGGGCCCTCCTGCAGAGCACACAGGGCTGGACTCTGAGAGGGGGTGCCCCTTTCGCCGCGACTTTCTGCTCTGGCACCACCATCACACTCTCCCGCACGTGTCAGTGAAGATGCCAGTAGAGGAAGCCTGTTGGCGTTAAATTGTTTACAGTTCTTTATATAAATAACGTGCTTCCAGTGCCTTAGTTATGGGTCCCTTTCTTTTTCTTGTTCCAAGATTTCTCCGGTGTATTTCCTAGGTCAAAGTCTTTCCGCTCTTCGTTGGGAGGACGTGGTCTGTAAACACTGGCCACTGGTACACGCTGCTTTGTGAAGCCGCCTGGAGTGTGAAGCTGGGGTCACAGGTGCCTTAGCTGTTTTTTGTGCTCTAGAAAAAGATGGTCTGTCCCATGATGAGCTTCAGATTAGATATGGCCCTACAGTTGTCTTGCCTATTTATTTCAAAACAGAACCTTAGTTTTGGTAATTTATTTTTCAAAAGACCATTATGTGTAAAACATCCAGTTTTAAAAATAACTCACAGAATGGCCTTAGTTCCAATGTCCACTGGTAAGATTGTGAATTGTGTTATCTGTAATAGATATCCCAGAATAAAGTGCAGTGAATTAAGTGGAAGTCACACCGGTGTTGCATGCTTGCATCATGCGGGAACAAGGAAAACACAGGTGATGGGCACTACCCCCGGACTCCCAACACACTAGGTCCTAACCACACTGGGTATTCAGGAAGAGCTGCTCAGGACTTGGTTTCTTGAGTACAAAAGAAAAGACCCAAACCAAAAGGGGTGTACTGCCTCCGTGGTGTCAGGGCCCACCTGAACTCCGAGTATGTTCAGAGCTGAATTTCTCCACCTCTGGGTTTACCCAGAGGGCAGGCGGGTGGCTCCACAGCCTGGCTTAGGCCCAGTACCAGGCCCCTGCTGAGTGGCCCCAGCAGGGAGTAAATGACTCAGGAACCAGAGCCTGACATGTATAGAATGAAGCTAGAAACACGCACACACAGATGCACAGCACTGACCTCTGGGCTGGCGGGATGTGGCAGGATGGTCCCACCAGAAGGTGCCTGAGGCTTGTGTCAGGCTTCTGGGCCTCACTTTGGTCAGCCCTCTTTGGCTGGCCATTGACCCACAGGATGGGTAACCTTGGGTATTTCATGGGGAAACTTAACGACACCCCTTCTCTTCTCTCTGTGGCACACTGATTGTATTAAAGCTCTTGTTTTTATTGAAGGCCTTATGCACGAAGGGCATGTTTTGTCTTTATGCAGCAAATGGCAGAATCCATTTAGAGCAGACAGGTTTGGGGGTCCCAGGGTGCCCCTCAGTCTGCCCGCTAACAACATGCCCAACCAGATTAGTGCCTAGAGTCTAAGAAAATCCTGTTTTGCTCTAAAGCTTTTCCTAATTGCTCCAGCTTCAAATGCCCTCTGGTGGAGCTCATCTCTGCAACTCGCTTGACTCTATCACATACTCTCTCGTGTTACAGTGATTTTTTTTCAGTGTTATCACCTTAGCTGTATTATAAGTTTCTGGAAAGTCAAGATAAGAATGTCTCACATTTCTCTTATTCCCAGCAGTGTTCAGGCCAGCAGCTTACCCATTCTTTCTGCACCATAAATTCTTAAAGGTGATTCCCTGGAAGTCATTCAGAAAGGATCCTCTTCTAGTCTAAAGCTGGGTGCAGAAATTTGCAAATTACGATAATTTTTTTTTAAGATGTAAACATATCCATCTCTGGAAAATAATGAGACACTTTTGACAAGAATGAAATCATTTGTGACTGATGTTATGATTTACCCAAATATTTTAGCATCTGAACTCTTAAAAGTAGCAACTTAGCTTTAATTGTGCATCCTTCCTGGGGTAGCCTTGTTCCAGGAATCTCACCATCCCCCAGCTACACACATAGGGGGGGACAGTTTGCCCACATTATTGTAATTGTTAGACATTTGAAGTCCTGACACATTCTTGTTACAAGTAGCAGTCATGTATGGATACTAAAGTCAATGAGTGAAAATCTAGTGATTCCCCATAAGATAGTAATTACAAAGGGAAGAAGAGCAACTTTCCACAGGGGAAGTCTAGCAAACACCTCTTTACTGAGCGATCTGTGTTGCCAAGACCAGAGCTAAGACAAATCTACATCACATGCCCTTGAGAAGGGCACAACATCATTTTAGCCAAAAAAATGCATGACTTTAATCTCATTATGAGAAAATTTGAGTGAATCCCAAATCGAGAGAGAGAGATTTACAAATTAATTGGCACATTCTTTAAAAGTGTCAAGGTCATAAAACCTGCAAGGCCATTTGCAAATGGTTGCAGGTTGAGGAATGGGGGAAGACTCAGGAGATGTGACAATGACAGCAAAGTGGAAAGCTGGATTGGATCCTGGCAAAATCTGAACATGCTCTAATTGGAGGTAAGATTTCTGTGTCATTATTAGCTGGTGACTGTGTTCCGATGACGCAGTATGGAAAGATCTGAGGGAGTGGATGAACAGCACCCCTGCCTCGGGAGGCTTGCCCCGTGCTCCTGCTGAGGAAGGCTCTCTCCCCAGACATGCAATCTGTTCATTCATTGCATTGCTGCCTTCCCTAAAGAATGGGAGGCCTTAAATGCCGTCAGTTTTTCCACTGTAGGAGAATGTCATTCAACCTAAACACGTGCGCCCCATTCATTTTTCAGGAAATAACCCCACAAGCTTTCCATGGAGGCTGGGAGGAAAAATATCAAGAGTGGGGGACGCTGGGTCAGTGCGTCATCTTTCTTGATCGGATGAAAAGAAGGTCAAAGGGTAGGAGCCTTGCAGATGTCCAAGGGGGAAGGGATAAGGCAGAACAAAGCAACTTCTGTCCACCACTCTTTGGGCACAGGCCCGCTAGAATCAGGCCTGGTCTCCGACTCAGGTTAATGACTCCCTGCCCCCATCACCAGCAGGGCAATGCGCCCAGACACCTTCCTCTCAGAGGGCAGGGCAAGGCGTGCAGGCCGACTTCACACCCCAAGAGTCCTGTGTCAGGTACGAAGAGGTCAGGCCCCACCAAAGACCTGTAGAGAAAGCTGCCGAAAACCCAAGCCCCTAGTCACCCATTTTGATTCGAGTTTCTTAGCATTCTGTGATGCAAGGAAGCTGGGCAGTGGGCCTTACCTTCATTTCTCAGATGTGGCATCTAAGACTGGCTTTATTATTAAGGTCACAGAGTTAGGGGCGACCCCAAGTCAGTGTTCTCAAGGGAGCACTAAGTCTCCACGCTGTTGCCTTTCTTCTTAAGAACATTTCTGCACCATAGAAGTGCCTTCTGGCACTATGTTCCTTCTTACACATGTCTTCTTCTTCCTCAGTCTTCTTTATTCACAAAAAGTCAGAACTGTTGGAAAAATCAGCACCCAGAGAGAATGTGTGATTTGTGCAAAGACAGCGGGGAGCTTATCGCACCCCTGTGTTTAGCAGCCTGCCCCTTGGAGATGATGTCACCCACCTCTTGCTAGGATATTACCTGCCCCCACCCCAGACATCCTGCAGACAATGGTGGGGGTAGGCTGAGGGAGACTTCTGAGGGCCACTGGGGATGCTGAGAGCACAGACTCAGAGCTTCCCATGGGTACCTTCTCAACAACAGAGGGCGGGTCTTGCGAATGAGAAACAGCAGGAAGAGAGCTGCGACAAGACAAACATGGGGGGGATAAAAGACTACATTCCAGGATGGAAGTAAGATTCTGGAACCCACTATGCCATAGGGTCACCTGGCCTCTAGCTTCAGATGTTCCAGGAGGCTAATGTGGGTTCTCTGTAAGAAGAAATGAGGAGCGACTCCTTTCAGGTGAGCACCAGGTAGTTTGGCCATCAGCCCTTGCATCATTGCAGAGACAGGTCCAGCCCAGAGTGGCCGGTCTTTTCACTGACAGTCCTGGTTCTACTGAACTGCATGCAGCCTTCAGGCAGCAAGGGCCTCTGCCCAGTGTGTGGCTGGCGGGAAGCCTGCAGGGAGCGATGCTCAGAGGCAGCATGTTGCCCTCCCAGAGCCTCGGTCACACACACCACACGTGGGGAACAGACCCCAGGGTCACTCGCGGCTCTGAGGGTATGGAGGGTCAGACTGAAAAGTACTTGGTCTCCCTAGAGGTGAATGTGGCATGGGGTTAATCACTCCAGACAAGGGGGGGAGGGGGGTGCAGGAATTTGCAGTTGCTCACAGAAATAATGCACCATGATCTAGCCTGGTCTTAGCTGGAAATAAGAAATCTGTGTAGCACACAGGCCTCATCTGACCCCACAGCTGTGGTGCTGGGTGAGTGAGTTCAGGACGCATGAGGCCCCTCTTTGGTAGAACTTTTATTAGCAGAGCTAGGAGGCTTATTAAGTGAAAGAACACGATGCTGTTTGAATCATGACGCTGTTCCTCATTAGCCGTGTGGCCGCGGGTCAAAGAGGAGCCTACTCTGCCAGCCTGCTCAGCAGCTCTGGCATGAGGTGCAAGGCAGTGGAGGGAGAGCTGGATTTGCATAGAGCTCCTGAGCCTCATGGGAACTCTTGGGAAGGAGCTTTTGAAGCAATAATTAAACCTCTAACAAAACCACAATGAGATGCCACCTCACCCCAGTGAGAATGGCACATCTTAAAACAACTAGCAACAACAGATGTTGGCGAGGATGTGGAGAAAAGGAACTCTTCTGCACTGCTGGTGGGAATGCAAACTGGTGCAACCACTATGGAAAGCTGTTTGGAGGTTCCTCAAACTGCTAAACATGGAGCTTCCCTATGACCCAACAATGCCACTCCTTGGTATCTACCCAAAGGACACAAAAACACTGATTCAAAAGGACACCTGCACCCCCATGTTTATTGTTGCTCTATTTGCAATAGGGAAGACATGGAAATAACCCAAGTGCCTAAAAGTGGATGACTGGATCAAGAAGATGTGATACATATACACAGTGGAATATTACTCAGCAATCAAAAAGATTAACTCGTGCCTTTGCAGCAACATGGGTGGATCTGGAAGGAATCATGCCTAGTGAAATAAGTCAGAAAGAAAAGGAAAAAATATCATATGGTTTCACTCATAGCAGGAGCATAAGGGATCAAGGAAGAGAAAAAAGAGAGAAAGAGAGACTAACAAATGTAATAGAGTAAAAATGAAAACAATGAACAACTATATAAACCAGAGACTTTTTTATGGGGGCTGGAGGGGGAATGGAATCGGAACTGGGGGGGAGGGAAGTGCAGTGGACTGTGGTGATGGCACAAGGGTGAACTGGTGATGGGAGGCCCTTGGGGATCACAACTGAGATGGAAAAATGCACAAAGTGACGAATGATGTAAAAAAATTAAAAAGCAAAAACAAATAATAAAAAAACAAATCCCTTCCCTACCGCCAACAAAAGCAGCCCTTCGCCTTCTGGAAAAGGAGTGTCAGGGAAGGCTAGGAAGCCTCCCAGGGATGCCGTGGGGATGGGGCAGGGAAGAGGCTGCACCTCACCTGGTTCAAGGCTGAGGAGAAGCTGCACATGTACCTGTTGTACAGAAAGAGCCTTCGCCACTAGTAGAGATATTAAGGTAACACAGGCAGACTCCCAGTTCCCATGCCAAAGTGGGGTGACTTTGCGTGAGGTCACAGAGGCCCTAACTACAGAGAAAGATAATGGTTTGCTTGGAGGGAAAACCTCCTTCCTCTTGGAGCACAAAGAACCAGCCATCGGCAGGGGACCGGCAGGCTGGCGTTCCAAGGCAGGCAGGTTGAAGGGATAGTCCTTCGCCTGCCATGACTGGGTTTATTCCTCGTCATCCACGAAAGAGCCTCTTGACCCATAAGAAGGAGCCCCCATCTCTGTGAGCCAGCTCCTGCCTGACTGTTCAGGGAACCCACAAAGCAGGACTCCTCCCAGTCCCCAGAGAATCGGAGTCACGGCCAGGTGTGCGTGGGGACACAGCCTTACCAGCCTTCCTCACGGCCTCCGGCGCCCCGGCATGCCCTCCCCACCTGCCCTGCACTGCCCACACCTCTCAGCACAGAGGAGGAAACCCTGCTGCTCCGTAGCGCCTAGAGCTAGAGGCACTGACTTCCGAGAGCTCCGCCAGGCGCCCAGCAGGGCTTACAGACATCCTACTGGGTGGAGGAGCCCAGACAGAAGCCAATGAGGATGCTCACTCGTGGCCTCTGGCCTGCTCTCCTTGGTCACACGTTGGCCTGTGACACCCACCAAGTCGTTCTCTGGGTCCTCACAGCAACCCTGTTCACCACGTGTGGCGTCAACAATGGGGGGAAATGGCTCCGCGGGAAAGCTGGCCAGGCAGAGCCACTGGCGTCCTCCCGGCCCCGTGTCTGAACGCCAAGGCCCTTCTGCGTGTGCGGGGCCCGGGCCTGGGTGCACACGGGGGTGGGGACTCGCAACCGGCGGGTACAGAGACGCCCAGCAGCATCCTCTCCAGGCCTCTCTGTCCCCCGCGTGCTGTCGCTGAAAGCTTCCAACTTTCGGGGCCTCTCAGCGCCACATCTGCAGGCCATTCCACATCCAGCTCACACCTCCCGGAAAACCAGCCCGTGTTTTATTGTCCTACACGTCCTCCCTTGGCTGCTCGGGCCCACATTCCAGGCTGCTCGGGGTCAGAAGGAGCCGCAGGCCGGCTGACAGCATGAACTCATTTGCTCTCCGGCTCCTCTGCACCTGCTCCTGCTCCCTCCTGGGCCCTGCGTCCGTCCGTATCCACAGCAAACAGTCATAAACTGCCGGAAGGGGACCGGGGCTTCAGGTGCGGGGAGGGTGGGAGGAGCTGCAAGCACTTTGGCGAAGCCCATTTCACACAGATGTTTTTAACCATAAATGGGGGGTGCAGGGGGGATGCAAAGCAAGAAAGTGGGCTAGGCCGCTGATGACAAGGCCTGGGAAGGGCATTAGGCCGGCACAGACGTGACTCAGAGCTTCCTTGGGGGCTGATCGCCAATGTGCAACAAGCTGGGTGGGGACTCAGGGCCTGGACCCCAGGAGGCTGCCGTGCTGGTCCAGGGAGCTATGCCAAGGAGGCAGACTTGTGGGTTTGAGATACAGGTACCCCCAAATTCCCAACCCCACACTGTTGTGTGGGTTCAGCCTGCTTTTCTCAAGCCCAGTGAGTGCAATTCCTGAAACTCCGGGATGCCAACCTGGTACAGACTTGGTGAAAAAGACCCAGGTCTGGATTCCCAATGTGTGAGGCCTACACAGCGCAGAACACAGCCAGACCGTGTCCAGCCGGAGAACACAGGTTCCCTGGCAAGCTGAGTCCCTGCTCCGGGAAGCGCAGACACACGGCATTCAGGGGACGCCTGAAATGGGAGAAGACACAGGACGAGCTCGGGCTGTAGGAACTGCAGCCAGGCGGCTGCTCAGAGTGGAAGGACAGACACCAGAGACACAGGAGCCGAGCAGGGCAGGCAGAGCGCAGCATCAGAGGGCCATACACGTGCAGGCGAGTCCTGGGACCTGCCAGCCCCGTGCTTGGAGAGATGCATGAGCAGCAGAGGGAGCCGCGTGACAGGGGGTACTGGAAGCTTCCGTGGGATCCAGGGCAGGAAATTATTCAGTTTCAGATATAAATTAGTCACCAACTTTATAAATGAGACTTCATGAACAAAGCTGGTGTTCATGAAAGTCTGGTAATTGGGGGCTGGTGTTTGACCTCAAGTAGCCAAGCATTCTCCAAGTTGCCCTGGCCCTCACCAGTCCTTGCTACGGTTCTTCAGCAACAAACCCTCAGCAGTGTGCTCAGTCTGTGTCCTAATGTGCTTCTGATTAGGAGGCAGAGGTCACCGCTGGTGACGGTCACCTGTGATAACCCCCACCACGCACTGGCCTCTCCTCGCTGGATCTCATGCGCTAAGTGTACCTCTCTGGTAACTGCACCGGCCGCAGGCTCAGCAGGCGGGCTGGGGGCATCGCTGCCCTCTTAGCATCTAGATCTTTCCACATGAACAGCTGACTGAGAAATGAATGAATGACTGGCCCCATTTGGTGTTCAAATTCAGTGTAATGTGAGCGTGCATGTGTGACACAAACATACACACACATGCTGTTCTTATGTGTGGGATTCCTTTGGAAGAATAAGAATCCACAAATACTCATAGACCTTGCTTCCTAGCATAGAGGCTGGAGAGAGGAGACTGGGTGGAAAAGAAAATCTATTTTTACCTTATATTGCTCTTTCTTGCTTGCTTTTACGGTGAGCAGAACAAGTTCTCGACGCGGACCACTCCACTCATCGCTCCTCTCACTTCCACTGCTCATCACACAGAGGATGTCTTTCACACCCGTCTGCACGGCTTGACTGGCCAGCCCCACGGGCTCCCTGGACCCTGCTCTCTGTTGGGTTGAGTCCACACATGGGTTTGGGGGTGCTGAGATGAGCCCCCGCCTTTGGATGTTGTTTCAGATTCATGAGGAGACATGGGGTCTGCTTCATCACTATTGGAATCAAGTCCTAGAAATGGGGAAATGGCTATGGAAGCATCTCATTGTATTTATCTTTGCCATGTTAAGTCTGCAAATACTTCTACTGTCAGCTTTTCACAACCGAACGTTACAGACCAGGCAATAATCTGACTTGTTCTACTTCCAGACTTTTTTACCTTCCTTTTCGTTTAAAATAACTGTCAACTATATATGTGCTCAGATATACATTATTTAAATTTTGATTTGTGACTCAAATTGACACTTAAAAAATCGTGTTTGCTCTAAGTTTGATCACAAATAATTGTCGGTATATAATATGCTATTACAAAATGAAAACTGCAGGGGATACCTTCATTGGACAGTCACAGGAAGAAGACTGACTGCGACCCATACCTTGCACAACATGTAAAAATTAACTCAAAGTGGGTCATAGACCTCATAAAATAGACCCGTGAAATAAAGCTCAAACATCAAAAGACACTTAGGGGAAAATCTTCATAAATTTGGATTAGAAAAAGATTTTTTGAAGTATGAATCTAAAAGCAACATCATAAAAGAACTGACAAGCTTGATTTCATAAAAAGAAACTTTTCAAAAGATTTTGTTAAAAGACTAAAAGGGGAAAAAAAACAGATGGGGTGGAAATACTTGCAAAGCATAGATATAATAAAGGGGTTGTTGACAGGGCAATAAGGAGCTCTGAAAACCAACAAAAGAAAACAAATGGCAAATGGGCCAGAGACTGGAACAGACTCTTCACCGAAGGAGCTCCAGAGGAGGTCAAGAGACCCTCAGATGTTCAACATCACAAATCGTCAGGCCATGAGGTGCAAGTTGGAAGCCAGGGCATGCATTTTAGAAGGGCACAACAGAAGACAGACCATATCCATGAACAGGCGCCCACTACTGTGACGGTCTCTTAAAATGTCAAGATACATCTACTATGAGAGCTGGCCCACCGACGTGCATGGTGGCATTGGGTCCCACAAACGCCCATCAAGGAAGCATGAGGAGATGGAAGCAACGCCTTACATGGCAGAGCTGCTCAGAACTAAGAAAGGCCTTCTTCCATGATACTCAATGGGAGAAGCAAAGTAATATCGAATATATAACTTACATAACTGAAAATTCTAGAAAACACTGCTCAATGGTAATGGAAAACAGGTCTGTGTGTTTGGAGAGGACAGGGATGAGGGAGAGCAGGAAGGGAGAATTCCCAAGGGGAAGGAGGCAGCTGAGGGGAGGGAGAGAGAGATGTTCACTGTCTTGAATGTGGTGTTGCCTCCATGGGCACAGACACGTGTGTCTGATTTTATACTTTAAATTTGTGTTGCGTACTGTATGCCAACTCTCTTTAAACAGTTTCTAAAAAATTGAATAGTGTGGACACTCCCTGGTGGCACAGTGGGTTAAAGTGCAGCACTATGAAGCTATCCACAGCTGCTACAGCATGAGTTTGAACCCTCACCAGGGAGGTGACCCACATGGTGCATCAGACCTCTCCAGACCCACCCGCTGTTCCCCTTGGTATATTTGCCTGTTCTGCTCCCCACTCTGTCACCCGCTCCCAGCACCTCTGATCTGTGCCCCAGTTCTTGTATGCATAAATAAATCTTTTAAAAAAATGGAATAGTGCTATTAAAATTTAAAATTAAATAGAGCCATATAATAATATCTCTCTAATACAAATGAATCTGAATAGATCATCTTGCTAATTTTAAATGTATAAAACTTGTTGGTTTAAACAAAAATTGCTGGGTTGGATTAGTTCACAAAATGAAATGATATTCTGCTGATTAAAAAATGAGAAACAAAGAAGCATTAAAAATCTGAGGATTCTGGCCCTCCCTGGGGGTGCAGCGGGTTAAAGCACAGCACTAAGAAGCTAAAGCCACTTCAGCATGAGTTCAATCCCTGCCTCAGAGGTGACCCACATGGCGCTGCAGACCTCTCTTGGCCTGCCTGCTGCTCCCCTCAGCAGTGTACTTCATCAGTCAGCCTGTTCTGCTCCCCACTCTGTCTCTGGTGAATCCTCTCACTGCCCCTGCACCTCTGGCCTGTACCCCAGTTCTATATGCACAAATAAATAAATATTTTAAAAATATCTAAGGATTTCAAAGGATAAAAGGATATCAAAATATCTACTGGTGAGGTTCTATTTAGGAGGGCTATTAAATAGCTATAGTACTACCAGAAAAAAAAATCATACATAAAAAATCAGAGGGATGGCAAAGAAGCCTGGCAAATCCATAATTATAGTGAGTTGCTTTAGCACAGTTCTCTCATAATGGTTAGATCATAAAGAAAAACCACCAGTAAGGAGAGTGATGATTTCAACAACACCAGCAATAAACTTGATTTAAGTGAATAGATGTAGAATTATGCACTTAACAATTAGGAAATACATCATTTTCAAATACACTTAGAACAAATTATACTCTTCTCATCTACCTATCTACAAACCTATAGGCTACCATCTACTTATCCATCTATGTACCTACCTTGTACCAGATAGCACACTTACAAAAATTGTGATGTACAGGTATTCAAGTCTCAACTATTTTTCAGAGAATCAATAATATAATGACCATATTACTTGATCTCAAATAAATTAGAAATCAGTGATGAAAAAATATAACATAAAACCCCTTATGTATTTGTAAATTAAAGCACAGACACACATAGACTTCTAAATAAGTCATAGATAAAAGGATAATGGAAATTAAAAACTCATGACCAAACTACAGTAAATATGTTACATCAAAAGTGTGTGGACTATAGCTAAGGTAGAAATTAGAAGGGAACCTAATATTTCTATTATAAAATTAGGAAAATTAACAAGTGACTGACTATAAAGCTTAAGAAAATGGATAATAAAATACATCCAAACTGAGACAGCAAAATGAATGATAATACTAAGAGCATAAGTTCAAACACAGTATAGAAATGTACAGCAGAAAGAATTAATCAAGCACAATTCTGGTTCTATAAACAAATAAATAAAAAATCTCTAGCAAAATTTATCAAGGCAGTTACAAAAAAAAGCAATTTTAGGAAAAACAAAAAGGCAGGTCCAAAAATTAAGTATTATGAATAATTTTAGGTATGTAAATTTAAATTTTTCAACAAAATAGATAATATCCTCAAGAAAATATAAAAATATTGTTTAATGAAAGACATAAAAAAGAAACACTCATGAGATGGTTTGTAGACTAGTCCCACCTCACACACATACAAAATTCCAGAAGTAGAGAATCATAACCTTTAATAAAATACAAAATGTTCTCGAAGTGACATGAATTCTTTTACTTCCTGTCCCTTACTTAACTGAGTGGAAAAGCAAGGAAATAAAAGAATGGAAAATTATAATTCAACATCACCAATGAACATGATGCAAAAATCTTGAACAAAACATTAGATAAAGAGAGTCATTAAAACATAAATGAAATTATACTTCATGACTAAGCTTGGCCTGATACAGTAAAGAAATTAATATTAGCTATGGTTGTAATTCATGGCAGAAACAGATGAGAGAAAGTATTTTTTTTCTCAAGGGATGCAGCAAAAGCTTTTGCTATGACTCAATATCCAGCCATAATAAAAAAGTATTGACCACCAAGGAGTCAAGGGCACTTCCTAACCCAATAAATAGTAGCTCACTCTAATCTTAAACCAGCTTGACACTTGTCTGGAGAAACATAAGGAATCCTTTTATGATCAGAGATGTCCTTAAAAATCAAGCCAATAGCAAAAGGATGAAAACATTTGGTTATTTGAAAGGAAAAATAAAAGAGAGAAAGATTTCCTGCTACACCAAAATAATAATAATAATAATAATAATAATAATTTCCTAATAGATTAAAGATCCAAAAGCAGATCTTTAAAAAGGTGTTATAATGGATTATCAAAATTGAGACTAGAAGAGAATTTTAAGTGAAACACAGAAAGTACAAACTTTAAACACTGAGCATTTTGACAATAAAATCAAACATGTCTAGGGTAACTCAGGATCAAGCTGAAAAGAGGCTTTTCAGTGGGCCCTGTGTGGTTGTGGGTGCCTCCTGATCTTGGGTGGGCAGGGATTGGGATAAAGGTGACCAGACCCCTAGCAGCAGAGTTCAGATATCAGTTACGTTAGTGGATTAACATGAGTGATTATGTGAAACACTTCCCTGCTAGCATTTGGGTCCAAAAATCACAATGTGAGTAACAGATGTGATCAAGACCAAACACGATTCTTGTCTCAAATTCTGGTAGTGACTCGTTGCTGCTTATCTACTACTGGGTTCACACACAGACAGCAGGCAGCTGTACTGTCTCCTTGTCATCCATGAGACATTTTTTTTTAATGTCATTTTAAATGTGGACAATAGAGAATTGGCCCACAAAGATGAAAGTGCAGCAAAGCCATGAAAAATGATGATGTTAGAAGGAAAACTTGACTCAAACCTTAGTGTGGTTGTAGGCGAAAGAGGCTGATCTTGGGGTGTGGGTTGTTTTGCTGTTCTAGAGTCTCTGTCTTTGTGGCCAGAGGGACTTAGTGAGGACAATCTTACCAAAGTTAGTGGGGAATGTGGCTGGGATGAAAAGAAGGAACATGTCCCAGAGCAAGAGACAATAAAAACATTACATAAAGGACATTAGAGAGACTTCACAGCACTGAAAGTGATCAAATGTGGCAGTTATCCAAACTTAAAGGAGAGTGACAAAGTACTGTTATGGAAAAGATTCCGTTATTAGATTTTTTTTAAAGGCAAGCATTGTTGAAACTCCTCATTTTTTATACAATGGAATAACTCTTTCATTCCAGTGTTTCTGATGTTCCAAACTACAGTACACTAAATAAATTTTTATAATTTTCTTTTACATTTATAGCGGACAGGATTTCAAATATTTGGACAGACTTGAAAGGTGACCAGCCAGACAACATATCTTCTCTATTTTTAAGATTTGTACCATCATTTTTATCATCTAATACTACCATGCAAAGCAAGGATAATTTATAACTAAGAACAAAACTTGTGTCAGGAAAAATTAATATGGCTACAATTAAGTAGTGGAATATTATTTTGTAAGTAATCTACAGATTGACATGCTAATATTGTTAAGGGGAAAGGATGTCCTAAAGGAACTCTGCAGTTTTATGGGCTCCACCCCCTACTCCAACTTTCTGGACTCTGCCCCCTACTCCAGTGATTGGAAACTACAACTCCCAGCAGTACCAGGGAGGGAACTGCAAGGACCCAAGGGCGGAGCTAAGCAGGCATTCTGGGACTTTGGGGGATAAATAGGGCGCCATTGCTCTCGGGACCATGTGACTAGGGGCTATCAGTTAGTTTGTTACCAGAGCTCAAAGTCAGCTGAGCGGGTAAAATATTCTAGTTACCTTGTCTCTCTCTCTCTTTCCCTGGGTTGTTCCTTTTCCTTTCCCCTTTTGTAAATAAACCCATTATTGACCCTTTTGTGTGTGTCTGCAGTACAACTGAATTTTAAGCACACGGGTGAGGTGAGGACCCACAGACAGGTGGCCCAGTTCACATTGGAACGTCCTGTAACGATATGACATTTCTTTTCCCTGCTTACTCTTCAAATAAAAAAATGTAAAAAATAAAATCATTATTAAAAACAAAAACATTTCTGTTGCTCAAGAGAAAGTGAAACATCAAAACAAAACACAAGTTACATAGAATGAATGAATATCCAGACTATGCCAAGAACTTCCACAAATCAATAAGAAAATATGATGTCCTCAGATGAGCAAAGTAAGAAACCCAAGTGCCAGGAAGTATGTAGAAAATACACAGCTCCTTGTCTTCACACAAATGCAAATGGAGACCATGAGATTCTCTTTGGCCCCATCAGGTTAGCAAAATATACAAATTCCACAATTCCAGTGAGACTGTGAAAGCAAGACAGTAATGCAGAAGTGCATATTAGCACCACATTTTTAGCACTCTATGGCACTGTTTTCTAAAGTAGGAACTGCACATCTGACCTGATCGTTCCATTCCACAGACAAACCCCAGCAAGACTGCACAGAGCAGCAGAGCAGTTAGAACTGACCTAGATGTTCATCACCAGCACAGGTGAATTCCCACTATAATCCCTTTACAGGGGTGAAGGGCGACACATTAAACCACCTGTGAACAACAGCAAGCCTTAAAAGCACAATGTGGAGCAGAGAAGCAAGTGACAGGAGGATTTATATAGAACTTAAAATATGAAAGTCGGACATTTTTGCTAACTGCATTCCCCTCTCCCCAACAAGTCTACCGATAGGGTTGGCCAACTGGATAGTAAATATGTTACATGGTCAGACACATCCAGTCTCTCTGTCTTGGTCTCCACCTCTGTCTCTGCCTTTCTCTCTCCCACCCTGTAAAATATAAAAACCTCTTTAGTCTGGGGCTAGAGCTCTGTGACCCTGTCTTGCACCCCGTCAGCCTCCTTCCCCTGCAGGTGGCTACTGAGACTCTGAGTGAGCCCATGGCCTGCAGCGGTGCCCACAAATCTCGCCTGGGGGCAGAGCACCACCACTGGTCCCTGAGAACCTCACTGCTAACCTGCCCTTCACATGGGGCTCAGACCCTCCATCTTATTCGTGTAGATCCTGAGGGCGAGAGAACTGGCTGCCCTCCCTCACAGACATGTGCTTCTGGGGCTCCCAGCCCTCCTCGCAAAGCCACGTCACCAAGCCCCCACACCAGGGAGTCAGGTGAGCCCCAGCATGGGAGTGGAGCCTGCCATCTGCCCAGACGTGCTCTCAGAATGCACCGCAAGGCCCGGCTCCAGCAGCAACTCTGGCCTGGGGCTCAGTGGAGGAGGGTCCAGCCTGAGAACAGCCCAGCAGCTCCCCTTGCTACAGACACCCCAGTGACAGGGGTCTCTGACAATCCCTTGCCAGTTTGCCCTGACTCCGGACTCCCCCAGAGCCCTGCCCCCAGCTCTTCCAGGCCTCTCTGGCTCCTGCCGCTGCCAGTCTGTGGGGTGGGCAGTGGGGGTGTGTGGAGGAAGGCAGCTCTTTTTGACTCCCCAGAGACCACATTGCATCCCCCCCCCGCCCACCATGTGTATTTTTCAACTTAAAACTTTGGGCCTGCTTTTGCCCTTTGCTTTGGCCCCTGGCTGAAACTCTGAGACAGAGGGACAATCTCACTGGCTTCAATATCCAGTTCATCAACTAATGCCTGTGGGCCTGACCTATGGTTTTCTGAGCTGTCTTCTTAGAATTGATAGTGGGATCAGTGAATGCAGTGGGAAAGGAACCCCAGGCTCAGTGCTGGGTCTGACTGTTTATTAACTGATAGAAAACAATACCCCCTCAATGATTCAGTGTGAAGATGAAATGAGTTAATTTTGCGAAAGAGTTTCAAGCAATGCAGGCCCATCCTAAATGATTTCTAGATGTTTGCTATTACTGTCATTATGTCAGCTAAGCCACCTCCCCTCTCTGAGCTTTCGCTCCTTTGTAAATGCCACGGCCAGATCAGAGCATTAGTTGAGGTAGCATCCGTGTGATGCCTGGCACGCAGCAAGAGCTCGGCCAGCGCCTGCTGAATTGCATCGGAGAGGCTGCACCTTGAAGCAACAGGGTTTGCTAGGTGAGGGGCCTCCTGTCCTTGCAAGGCACCAGACTGGCCAGACCTAAGTAAGATTGGAACAAAAGGCAAGAATTTGTCATCTCGGCATGCTGGGAACCGGCGGGGTACAGATGACCACTGCTCCTTCCTTCCATGTGGGACACTGTGCTCAGGGCGCGCTCTGTGCCTCTCGGCTACTCTGTGAGGGAGAGGGGATGGGCCAGGTGAGGGGGACTCAGGCTTTCCCCCTCCCCCTCCGCCTGTTGCTCTTGTCAGTGTTTCACCTTGATTAGAGACTTTCTGCTCACAGATTTTGTTATTCTCTGGCACAGCCCAGTGCATTCATTCCCCCCAGATGCTCTTCTCTGCTCTGCCTGGAGAATGGTGATGAGGTGACATCACCATGGAAACAGATGTGGGTCCCACAGTTGCTTAGCGATGTGCTGCAGGATGATGTCAGTGTGCTCTGGTTTCCTGGGGGGCTTGGCATCCTTTGATGTGTCTGAACTGCCAGGCCTGGGATGAGTAGGAGGTTTCTTCCCTTGCTGCTACACTTTTTATGTACAAAGCAGAAGGAACTGGAAATGTACCTCTTTGTGGATAATGTCATTCTAAGGAAAGCCAAGTGGAGGGAGGCAGCGAGCTGGGTGTGAATCAGCGGTCAGATGATGAAGGTGCTGTGTTCTTCTGGCGGCCCTCAGGGCATCCTCGCAAGTGGTGTCCAGAAGTGGACACTCTGGCTCAAATGAGTACCCAATGCTACGGCTCTCGTAGGCCAACTGCAGCCTCTTTCCCTTGGGTCGGCCACCCTCCCAGCAGCCCAAGTATTTGGGGGGTCAAGGGCAGGAACACAAGTGAAGGCCAGACACTGTCTCTAGATGCAATTATAATCCAACAGGCTGTTACACGCAGTCTGTCCTCTGAGTTGTGAAAGGCAGAATAATGATCCCCCAAACATGTCCACGTCCTAACCCCAAACCTGTGAACATTTTCTTGCATTAAGGTTGTAGAGAGAATTACAGGTGCTCATCAACGGCCCTCACAGCAGGAAGATTCTGTCACAGACTACGTGTACAAGCTCCGTGTCATTCCGAGGGCCAAAAGAGGAACTGGGAGAGTCATACTGTGAGAGAAATACTCCACTGCTCATTATCGGCTTTGGAGATGGAAGAGGCCACAGGCCAAGCTGTGCCGTGGCCTCCGGAATCCAGGGGAGTAAGACACGGTATGCCTTCCGAGGTCCCCCAGGGAGGCATACTGCCTCTCCACAGACAGGACAACTCTGGCCTGTGAATTCGTGTTGGTTTAAGCCACGAACATGGTGGCTAGAGCCGCCACGTGACACTAATACAAGCCACAGAAGCCAGTGGGAGGCCACAGCAGAGGGGTCTCAGGTCCCTGCTAAGTGCACTGGAGGGCGCTGTCTTACCCACAAGTGGTCCTATCACTAGAGAACAAGAAAAGTAATCTCCTCCCCTTTTCTCCCTCCACTAGCCCCTTCCAAATGAAAAGGAGCAACGCAAAGAGCAAACAGGCCCACACCACCTCTAAGTGCAGGCGCAAGGACGGGGGGCTTCTGGATAGAACAGCCGGCGCCTCTCGGGGCCCTTACGCCCTGACCCTTGCCCTAATTAGCCCTGACATCGCTGTCTCGGGGTTTCAGCTGTGAGATGGAATGAGCAAGCACACCAGGTGCGGGAGGAGTCTGCGTGCCTGCCTTCTCCTCTGCGGTCCCATGTGCTGCTGGCCCGGGGTACACCTGGCCCCTTTGGGAAGGCCTCCCTGGCCAGTGATGCACTGCGTATGTTCTGTGTGGACTCCTCTATGGAAGGCTGTGTCATGCCTCCCAGCCCTAGGAGGGGACACAGCTAGGCACAGTGCAGGCCCCACAGAGTCAGTTAAGTCAGTTGAGTATGTCAAAGTATCAAGGTCCAGGACAGCCGCTTACATATTCAAATCAAAGGGCAAACCATTTTTAACACTTGGTTTCACCTTCTGGCCTCACTGCAATGTCTGACATCCCCTCCCAGGCTCCCACACTCCTCCTTATCCTCTTCGTATAGGTTCACTCCTATAGGTTGTAGCCTCCAGGTGGACTGTTTCCCAACCTGGGCAGAATTTAAAGTTCAGACGCTCAAGGTCAACCCCCCAGAGTCCCTGAACTAGCGTCCCTCTCTAGCTGTGACCCCAGGTCGGCTTACAGCCTCTGGCAGGTCACCAAGCCCCTGCTCCAGCTTCTGTTCTAGTTGCCATTTGGAGCTGCAGGGCTGATCCCTGGAGCAGGTTCTGATTCCGCTAGGGTTCCTTCTGGCTGGAGGCCTGGAGGTCCTCTGTGTGGGCTCCACATGCCCCCTGTGCTAGGGACAGCTATCAACTCCCCACGAGTGACCAGGCTGCCCTGTCTCAGCTTCCCAGTGGTCTGGCTTCTGTGTGTCCACCGCGGCATCAGCAGGATGGACTCTGTCCCACCGCCTTGCTCTGGGTCGGCTTGGCACCCTGACCTCAGAGAGCCTGAAGAACTTCCAGGTGCTGCCTCTTCTTGGCTGGGCGCTGGCTGAGATCCTGCTTCGTTTCTTCATCCACTCAGCCCCTCATTCATTCCACAAATATGTGCTGAAAGTCTTCTCCCTGCAGATGGTGCCCTGGAGGTTGGGCCCTGTGCACCAGACCCACCCACCCCAGGCCTCTCACAGAGCTGCTTTCTGAGTCTGTGTGTAAATTACCCTGCATGGAGGGTTTGATTGTGGCCACCTGTAGTGCTGCAATAGCCATTAAATTAAGAACACAAGGCAGAATAGCGCTGGGGCTATAGTTCTAACCTGGACAGAATCCTTTGGTACAATAAGCACTCCTAATGCCAAGCGAATGAATCCCTAAGTGCCGCATTTACGTTTCTTGGATCTCTCAAGAAGTCCTGGTTGACACGTCTTGACATGCAGGAAGGGAAGAGGAATTGTCTTGAGTCCTGCAGCTGCAGACAGTCTTTGCAAAGCCCTGGGGAGGAGCCAGGCGCCCTGAGACTGGCTGGTTCAGTCCCCTCGCTCCGGTGTCGTTTCATCGCTGTGTTAATGAATAAAAACAGTCCCGGCCGGCGGATGCTAGTTGAGGACTTCATTTCCTTTCATGACTTTTCGCTTCAAGTTGCAGTTTCCAAGAAGTTCTCGGGCGCTGAGTGAGAACTTCCATTCTGAGCGCCCAGCGGGCTTTGAACCCGCTGCACAGTGAGCGGCTGGAGCCCTCTCGCGGCGGACGGGGCTAAGAGTCGCTGTCCCAGCGTCACAAAGCCAATGGGAACGCCCAGCGTCTTAATAACCAAAGTCCGCGCTAATCACACTTTCAAAACGAAAGGCCACCGTTGTGCCCCCACGGGCACGCGCGCGGCAGCGCCGGGTTTCTGCGCCACGGTGAGGCCGGCGCGTCCCGACCGGCCGGGCGGGCAGCGGGCTCTGGCTGCATCCCGCTGGGCCCTCGGCGTTTCTTGCCCCGCCAGATCGTTTTCCCCAGTTAGAAGCAGTGCCTGCCCCTGGAGCTGAGCTAAGCACTTTTCCACGCGGGTTCTCAGCCTCCTCCCGAGTCATCCCTGAGCTGGTTCGGTCACATCTTGCGGAGCCGCAAGCCCAGAATCCCACCTGGCCCCCGCCCGGGAAGAGGTCAGGGCGCGGGGTTCGGGTCTGCACCAGCCGGGCGCCGTTTAAGCCGGATGGCGCAGCGCCCCCTAGCGCCCGCTCGGGGTCTCCCGGCGCGGAGAAGGACCGCAGCGGAGGTCCTGGCCTAAGGCTGGGGGTCTCTACTCAGACAACTGCCCGTTTGTTGTGAAACCCCGAACGGGTCCTGTGTCCACCGTGGGAGAGTCTTGAAGGGTGATGGAAAGGTCCACGCGGTGTGTTAAGCAGCTGGAGCAAGCAGCTGAGACAACCGGGGGAGAGGAGGGGCCGGCTGGCATTCCTGGGAGTCAGAGGCTGCCTCCATCAGGGGCAGGAAAGGTGCCCCAGCCAGTGGTGGGGTGCGGGGTTCCCGGAACTGCTGGGAGGCGGCCCACACTGCAGACCACAGTGCCCTCCACTCTGCTACGCGCCAGAAGGAGCTTGCTTGTCAGCATTTGGACATGCCACGTCTCATTCGACTTCCCTTTTGTCACATTTTACAGCAATTATCTGGGTTTGTCCACCCCATGGACATAATAAATAATATCTTGGTAGTTCCAAGACTTTCTCTTTTCTTCAGAGTTATAGCTTGTATTTTCCATGTGGGTTACATATATATGTGTATGGGAACTCTGGCTCCCCAATGAGACAACAAGTCCGGACTGGATTCTGCTCCAAGAAATCACCCAATTCTTTAACCCACAATGCAACTCCCTCTCTGACTTGTATCCCCAAATCTACCTGCCAGTCCTTAATGGCAAAAACAGACAAGGTATACTTCCAGGTAGAGCAGAGACAAGAGATAACTTACCTGGGGGGGTGGGGTTAAGGTTTGCATAACTGACGTTTCTATCATTTTAGGACTATCTCTGGGGGAAATGCAAACATATATTACTTTTGCATATTTCACAGGAAACAGGACAGCACAGCTGAGGGGTCCTGGAGTTCATGCTTCATTAGCGCTCAGATAATCTCCTGGGGGCTCACACAACCTTGGGTCACTTTTCCTTTCTGCTCTCATCTTACCCAGCACAGGTGCAAAATTACAGTATCTTTGCATTCGAGAACAGTGCTGTCATCCCTGGGTCCTTGAGGCCCTTTATAAATGTCAGGCTAATTATTAGATGACTAGATAATAGCTTCAGTGTGGTCCTCTGGGTGAGCTGCTGCCGCTACTGACACACCCGAGAATGCCAAGTGACATGTTTGGAAAGATGTGAGTGACTCGGAGTCTCAGGCCTGCACAGCGCTTTCTGTTCCTGGGTGCCCAGGCCAGGGAGCCGCCCCAGAGGCCTGGCTGGCCCCCTGTGGTGAGAGGAGGCTGTACAGTTTCTAACCTCTACCCCAGGGCAAGGGCTCAGGTTCCAGCGGGGATTTACTGGGCATTTACTGAATCAGCTAAACAAATTTTCCACATTATTTCCTTTAATCCACCCCAAGTCATCTTTGAAGGTGGGTGCTACTATTAATTTTTTTAAAGATTTATTTATTTATGCATACAGAACTGGGGTACAGGCCAGAGACTCAGGGGCGGTGAGAGGCTTCACCAGAGACAAAGTGGGGAGCAGAACAGGCAGATCGATGAAGTACACTGCTGAGGGGAGCTGCGGGCGGGTCAGGAGAGGTCTGCCGCGCCATGTGGTCACCTCCGGGGCAGGCAGGGATCTAACTCATGCGGAAGCGGCTCTAGATTCTCAGTGCTGTGCTCTAACCCGCTGTGCCACCAGGGAGGGCCTGATACTATTAATTAACAGAGAAAGTAGAGGCCGCATCTGGTAAGTGGGGAACCAGTGCTTATAACCTGTGGGCCGGGATCCTCTGGTTTCTTTCACGCACACAGAAGGAGCCTCACCTTGGCAGCTGGCACTCCTGACACCCTTCGTCTCCCACCCCTGCAACCTGCCTGCAGACAGGACTTTCCAAGAGGGGAGACGTCAGCACTGCCCTCTGCTCCCGGAGACACTGCACGTCAGGTCAATGATTTGCAGAGATCTCTGCGAGAACCTAGAGCTGCACAAAGCTTTCCAGGAAGGGGTGAAGGGAGGAGGGCATCTGACAGCGAGGAGTGGATGTTGGGGTGAAGCAGCTCCTGGAAACCCCCACTCCCAAATGCAACCAGAGCTGCCAGCGCCACCTTCTTCCTTCCCTGCTGCCCTGGGCTTCCCGAGGAGCTTTGTGCTGGAACAACCAGCACAAAATGTTTGCAGACCCACATGCAACACCGCTCTGGCTGTTTGGGTGGAAGCATCACATGAGGTTTTGCAGGGAGAGGGGGTTCTGAACACATTGGGGAAGGCAAGCTGGTGAGGTTGATGAGGCTCACCTCAGAGCAACATTTAAAAAATGCATAGACTACTAGAACACAAAGGATTCCAAAGGAAACAGATTTCACTGAAGAGCAGTTATTGGGCCCTCCCTGGAGGCGCAGCAGGTTAAAGCACTAGGAAGCTGGCCCCACTCACCCACATGGCGCGGCAGACCTCTCCTGTCCCACCCGCTGCTCCCCTCAGCAGTGTACTTTGTCCAACTGCTGGTTCTGCTCCCCACTCTGTCTCTGGTGAACCCTCTCACCGCCCCTGCACCTCTGGCCTGAACCCCAGTTCTGTATGCATAAAGAAAGAAATCTTTTTTGAAAGAGCAGTTACCAAAATGTTTTTGAACCTCAACTTTGTGATCTCACATGGCACGTGCTTCGTTAGCACACCCAATGAGATCCTGAGACAGGTCTAGCCACCACAGTAACCCTGGAGTCATGATGAGCTCAAACAATCACTTCAGGTATCTGCAAAAGAGCACCAGCGAAGAAAAGTATAGAAACCTGTGGTTTCTATAGTGGCAAATCCTGGATGCTACTATGACATCTGAGGCCTGCTGCCTACATTCAGATAAGCAGGGAATGCTACATTTTGACTGAAGGTTATTGAAAACAAAGATGTAAAAATTCATTCCCCCCCCCCTTGAATTCTGTGGCTGCCGTGGCTGCTAAAGTAAATCAGCATGGTGGCCTGCTGGCTTCTGAATTCTTACACCTAAGAACGACTGCAGCTGCCCTCCCTGGGACGGCTCACAGTGGTGCCCAATGTGCTTTAAGTCCTGCTGGCCAGCGAGGGGGGGAGCCTTTCTTCACATTTTCTCCTACCAGACTTTGATTCCTTTGATTCGAGAGCCTCTCACCCAGAGGTTGTCCCTGACTCGACGCTTCCACCAAGGAAAGTCGTACAAGGAAAGATGCAGGTGTCTTCCTGGCTCTGCAGGGGACTGGACCCAATTGTCCAAGGCCAGCGTGCCCCCTCCTCACCCTGCCTGTCCAGCACGTGAGCTCGTCTCCCCCCGCCACCCGTGGCCCCCTCAGCTCTCTGTGGGCAAGCCCGGGACCAGGCAGCCCGCTGAGCTGGGAGCAGCCTCGGGGGAGCTCCCGCCCACTGGAACTCATTCCCAGGGTGTCACGTGGCCCAAAGACAGGTGTCTGGTGACGGGCGGCACGGGTGAGGGCAGCGGCAGAACTCGCACCCCCTTCTTGAGACTCGGCTCAGCTCTGCCATAACTGACACATCACAGAATCACCCCCCACCCCCACCCC
>NW_004567121.1:24441416-24460838 GCF_000260355.1 Condylura cristata | reverse complement strand
AGCCTCCCATTCTCCCCTACAGAATACAGCACCTGCTTCACAAGGCCACGGGAAGGACAGACCATGAGGTCTGCGGGGAGCTGGCTCTCAGCTGTGGCCAACACCCAGCCCCTTTGAGGGGCTGCGGCCCACCCCGGCAGTTAGGGGCCAACTCTCCTGGGGGCTGGGTGATGTCATGGCACCTGCCTTGAGCTCAGCTGGGCTCCAGCCGCCACACCTGGGAAGCGCTGCCCTCCCGTCTGAGCTGTCACCCTGGAGCTCTCCCTAGGGGTGACCCCAGTAACCTGGACCCTCAGGCCAGGGACTCTTTAAGGAGTTAGTTTGCTCAGCGGCTCCTCCCTTTGCCAGAGGACTGTGGAGGTGGCACGGTCTCCCACTCCTGCCTCTTCCGCCCTCTGGGAGCACAGAAACTTGGGGTGGGGACATGAAAGCCGAGGAGACCCCACACTGGTCCTTCCTTAAGTGACTCTTCCCGGAGTTGTTCAAAGTCTCCTTCAGGGACACATTTGCTCACGTCACTATTTACCTGCGAGGGAGGAAGGACATTTTTGAACAGGTGTCATTTCTGGCCCTTCCCTTGAAAAATGTGTCTTTCTTTCCTATTCTTCCTGCCCCTGCCTCTCACGATTTCTCCTGTGTCCACGCACAGACACACGCGCACCCAGAAAGGTGCCTCTGATCAAGGACGCACTGCCGAGATGGTGGCTGACTCGGGAGGGGGTGGTGAGGGGCTGCGGGGGAGAAGAGGACAGAGGGAGGAAGGGGGAAAGCAATGGCGAAACTGCGAGCTTGTATTTTTTTTCTTCCAGATTCGTTGAACCATCCCCCAGTGTGAAGGAGACTGGGTGAGTTTAATGCCCAAGAATGTTTGTTCTGCTCCCCCTCCCCCACCACACACACACATCTGTATATATTTTTGGAGAACATATCTATTTCTCTGAAACCACGTGATTGTAACTTGCAGTAAGTCTTGAAACTAGCTAGGCAGTCTTCCGACCTCACTCTTTTTCTTCCAAATTGGCCTGACTGTGCAAGTTCCTGGCCTTTCCATGCAAGTTCAGCATGAACTTCTCCATTTCTATACAGAAGTTTGCAGGGAGTTTAACTGAATTGCATTAGGTGTAGGTCAGGGTGATTGCTATCTTAACATCGGGGCTCTCAACCCAAGGACATGGGTTTATTAGGACTATTTTGATGCCTTTTTCATCAAAGTTTTCTAATTTTCAAAGTCTTGCACAGACTATAAGATTTATAACTAATATTTTTAGTTTTATCAACTTTATTGACTTTTTTCAGACATCCAATTTTTCATTTCATTGAGTTTTCCCCTATTGTCTTTCTGTCCTCTAGATTATTGAATTCTGCTTTTAATTTTATTAATTTCTTCTTTTTGAGTACTTTAATTTACTTTTCTAATATTGTTTCCTAGAGTGAGATATTAGTCATTTATTCCTTCTTCTTCCCTCACATAAGTTTATGCTATAAATTTCCCCTCCACACCCTCACAACGTCTGATATATTGTACTTTTATTTTCATTCAGTTCAAACTATTTTCTAATTTTCTTGTTACTTCTTATTTGACTCAAGGGTAATTTAAAAGTGTTTTTAAATGTTTAAATAGTTGAGGATTTTCCAGATAGCTTTCTGGTTTCAATTTTTAGTTTAATTCTGCTGTGGTCAGAGAACATACTTAGTATTATTTAAATTCTTTTAAATTTGTTTGTTTTTAAGTGACCCTGAATATGACCCGTTTTGGTTAACTATTTCATGTGATCTTGAAAAGAATGTGTACCCAGTTGTCGTTGGGTAGAATGTTTTATGAACAATCAGTTAGTTCAAGTTCACTGATGGCACTTTCAGGTCCTCTCTATCCTTGGAGATTTTTTGCCACTTCTATCAGTCATGCCAGAAGAATGTCAGCGATGCTGAATACAATTGTGGACTGCCTATTTTCCCTTTCAAGTATGTCACTTTCTACATTGTGCATTTTGACACTCTGTCTTTAAAGGAACACATTCTTAAGACCACTGTTATTTGGTGATTTTATCATGTAATCATTATTTGTTGTCTTCTTCTATCAATAGAAATGTTCCTTCTCCCAAAGTCTATTGTGTCTGCTATGGATATGAGAGCCCAGCTTATTTTTGAAGTCTTTGCAAGGCATCTCTTTCCCTATTATTTAGTTTTACCCTACTTTGGTATGTCAATATTTAAGAGTCAGAATACACATTTGTCCTTAAAAAAATCTGGTCTGTAATTATTGTCTTTTAATTGGTGTGCGTATGCCATTTGCATTGAATATAATTATTGTTTTGTCTGGTTAAAATTCTACAATCTTGCTGTTTACTATTTTTTGCATTTTCACTTATTATTTTTCTTTATCTGTTTTACCCTAGATTGAATGTTTCTTACTATTTTGTTTTATTTCCAGTAGGGGGATTATTGTTTTTACTTCATTTTAAATTTATTCTAGTGATTATCCTCAAGTTTACAACAAGCATTTTACTTCAAATAATAGCATACTGCTGTACCTGTGTACATGGCTGACAGCAGTCTGTCTCTCTCACAGAGCTGTCTGCCATTTCCCTTTTACACCTGCTGTAAGCGCTCAGGATGCTGGTGCGCCAACCGTCTCCTGGACCCACTGGCTCTACTTTCATCTATGCCGCTTCAGTATTCTTTATTTCTTTCTGTAGACCCTGGCTGCTATTTGCTATCGAGCTTCTAAATAACTTATTTTAGCACTTCTTTTAGTAGTGGTATGTTAGCGATTCATTCTTTGTTTTTCTGGAAAAGATTTTATTGCACTCTTATTTTTGAGAAATACCTCACTGGAATAGAATTCTGAGTTGACAGTTGTTTTTCTTGCAGCACTTGAAGGATGTCGGTTCTGGTTAGCACAGTTTCTGAAAAGAGTTCTGCAATATACTGTCCTTTGTCCCTGGGTCATCTGCTCTGGCTGCCTCCAATTTTTTTCTCTTCAACTTTGGATTTCAGCAGTTTGGATATGTTACGTTTTCCTTCTTTCTCCTTCATTTCCCACTCTCCATTCTCCCCCCTCTCCCTTTCCCCTTCTTTTCTGCTTACTGTTCTCCTAGGTTGCTGGATCTTTGGTTTGGTGACTTCTATATTATTTTTTTAAATTCCCAGTCAGTATTTTTTTCAAATATTGCTTCTGAAAGTAGAATATTGCTATTTGCTGTGATTTGGTAGGCTATATTTTGGGTCTGGGAACGCTATTACCATTGATTTATATGGAAATTTCTTTGAGTGTTTCCAGATCCAAAAAACTAACCTGCCAAATTATAGCAAATAGGAATGTTCTGCTTTCAAAGAGCAGGGAAACCTGTATGTGTATTTACATTATAGCTGTCTCCAAATTGCCCTCTACAGACGTCGCATCAATCCAGTTCTCCCCCACATCGCATGAGGCCTGTTTCCAACCCCCTTGCCAAAGTAAAGCATTCCCAACCTTTCTGGATCTTTGCCAACCTGATAGAGCATAACTACTCCCTCAGTGCAGTGCTGATTAGCGTTTATCTTACAGAGACTTAGTCTGACTGTTCTTACATCAGTTAAAGACTCATCTCCCCTTTTCTGATCTTCAGAACCCAGGTTGCCCAGCTGACCACAGGGCGAAGGCGTGCGTGTGCGTGTGCGTGTGCGTGTGTGTGGAGGGTGGGGTGGTGGCGCCAGGATTCAGGGCTGTCATTCTTTCTGCTCTACTTTTCCTTTTTGTATGCACTGGGGTTTCTGTATCAAGTTTTACTATGAACAAAATGTCTCTGCTGGATTTTAAAACTCAGAAAATTATTGCTTGAATGCCAGGTAGCTTTGAAACACAGGACTAAAGACCCCCTGGCCTCCTATGCCAGTGTCCTTAGAGGAAATGCAGCAAGCCGAGTGGTGGGGACTTCTGAGCTGAGGGAGGAGTGGGCATTCAGTGACTGTCCCTGACACGCTTCCGAGGAAAGGGAAGTCTCCCTACCCAACGCCGGCTGCTGGCTCACACTGGCTCAGTGCCAGGCCCCGCAAGGCCGCTGTCCTTGGCCGCCTCTGCAGGGCAGTCAGAGTGCTTCCTCAAGGAGGCGGCTCCTCGCCGGCCCAGAGCCTGCTCCTGACTTTGGGCTGAGCAGGGCCTGGCCCCCCGGAAAGGCCTGGAACACTGCAGCCTGAGGAGTGAGAGTCTTGTTTTAATTTTAAAAAATGACCCAAATGCTTATTTAATTTTTATAAGATGGACACAGGGAAAGAAAACAGCGTTCTGGGGCAGGCCAGCACCTGGGGCGGGGGAGGAGGAGATGTAAGCTGGGGGTGGAGAGGGAGCACCAGAGGCGCTGGGGTGAGCTGGGTTCTGCGGTTGGGGGGGGACCCCCGGGTTGGGTTGGGTGTTGAGCCCAGCTTCTCTTCGGGGCGGGGCCTGCCAATGGGGGTTGCAGAAGCCCCGGCACTAGGTCTCAGATCTGAAGTGACTCACTGGCGGCTGCCTGCCGCCGTCCTTTGCCCTCTGTTGCTAGCACCTGAGCCTTCAGCCCTGCTGACATGTGTCCCCACAATGTCTACCTGGAGACCAGGGCCTGTGCCTTCTTCCTGGGGGGCAGGCGGCCTGCTCCCTGACCATCCTCCCACACCTCAAGACCCTGAACCCCATCTGTGTGGCCCCACTGTCAGGCGCCTACACTCAGTGCCACTTTCGCAACTGCAGGTGCCTGGCCCGGCTTTGAGCCATTTGCTGTGTGGCCTTGTGGAGCCTCCAAGCCCCCGGGTGAGGCAGGGCCATTTCGGAGAAAACCGAAGCCCTAATTTCAAACAAGAGCCCTGCTGAGCGTCAGTGTGGAAGGATGAGGGGCCTCAGCTTGTTGGCCGATGGCTGCGTGTCCTGTCCCAGCACCACCAGGCACAGACCCGAGGCTTCCTCCCGCCTGTGGTCAAGTGAGGCTCGCAGGAGGGGGGCAGAGCTGACGGACCCCGGGGAGCACTACTGATCCCCAGCACACTCCTGCCGGGCCTGCTGCACCCCACCCCAGCAGGACTGCGTCTGCACAGGCGGCTGGCTGGGCTCCTATGCGGTCGAAGGTCAGAGGCTGCAGGTTCAGGGAGGCTTAGCAGAGGGAGTTTCCACAAATCACGGAGACTCGCCGGGATGAAGTTTACTTGGGAATCCCGTGAGATGAGGAAGAAAGGGACAAGGAGCCCGGGGTGCCTGCCTCCCTGGGGTTCCCAGTGCCCTGCAGAGTCCAGGCCACTCACAGCCGTGGGGGCCTTGACCAACAGCACAGGGCCTGGACACTGGCGCTCTGGCTTGACCTCTAGGCCCCTCCGTCCAGGTCCCTGCCCTCATCTGCATGTCAGGCTCCTGGACAGCAAGGTGGTTGCCTGGGCTGCAGACAGGGGACAAGGTTTAAGGTCCAACTGCGCCCTCGTGGCAGATCCTCCCACCGGAGCCCACCTCCCCTCCCCTACTCAAGGCGGCCCCTGCACCTCCCTCCAGCGGTAACATCCCAGTAATAGCCTCGGCTTGCTCTCACCCAAGGGCCCAGGGAGCACCCGCGCTTCCGGTGCGGGAACAGTTTTAGCAGAGGGCTCTGGTTCTGCAGCCCCGTGCTGCCACCTGGTGGTGATGGCGGGGGAGGCAGGTGCAAGCCGTGAAGGACCGAAATAAAAGCTGTAGGGTTAAATCCGTATCTAGGCACCTTCCTAACACCGAGATATCCTCTTCTAAGGACAAGACACCTAACTGCACATATTAAATAAGTGCTGTTTATGGGGCCAGAAGCATCACTTGCGTCATTTTACTTCATCCTTAACATCCTGTGAGGCAGAGATTCTGTCAGAGAGGGGACAGCAAGGTTCAGAGATGTCAAGTACCTTCCCAACCTCACACAGCAAGGGCACAGCTCAGTTAGGAGGGAACCACCTCGGTGTGGGTGAACTTGTTTGAACATCATGTGCTTCCCCCGGAGAGGTTCAGGATCTGCTCACAGGCTCTGGACCCGAGGAGGGTGCCTGGCTGAGGGTCAGGAGTGGCCGAGAGGGAGGCCCAGAGCTTGTTAGGGGCATCCACTTTCCCAGGTCAGCCCTGGAAAGATACCACAGCAAGGCCACATTCCTCCTGTCCTCAAACTCAGCTGAGCACCTTCCAAACAACCACTTTCACACAGGTGCAGGGCCAGAAAAGGCAGAGCTAGAGGAAACACATCATTTTTGGAAACTGGGGCTAAGGAAGCCCTTTAGTTTTTCATCCTTGAGCTTTGGGGTGCTTTATAACCCTCCGGCACCTTTGCACCCCACTGCATAGCTGTACGCTTTTGGAAGTGACTTCACAGAGAGAGCCATAGAGACTACACGACTGTCAAGCTGTATGTTCTACACCCGAAATTTCTATACGTCTGAAGCCAATGTTATCTCAATGCGAATAAAATCAAGAGGAAAAAGTTGATCTCACTTAAAAGATAAATCACATTTGTAAGCACCTTCGAGACGGTCTGGGTGTTAGGGTACTCAGTGATGTCAGTCAGCTAGAGAAGGAGGGAAGGGATTTGATGTGGGGAAACTGAGGCACAGAGGGGTGGGATGTTTCCTAGGTGATACAGCCCAGGCAGCGCTGGGCCTGAAACTTGGGTTCCTGGGCACCTGGCTGTTCTCTTGGCTCCATTGAGTGGGACCCAGAGGCTGTGGGGTGTAGCCAGTGGACGGAAGCGAGGGCCTATGGCCAGAGGAAGGCACAGGGGAGCCCGGGAGGACTTCAGACAGGCACATGGCCAGCCAGAGTCGTGCGCAGGCAAACAGCCAAGCCCTCTCTCTTCACTCTGGCCGGGGGAAGCTTTGCCTGCAGAGGGGAGGGAGGAGACTTTGCAGACCCTAGACCTCCGCTGCTATCCTCGGCGGGAGCTGGGCCTGCTGTCCTCGAAAGGTCACTTGCCAGACCCTGCCTAGCTCACTTCATTCTCATGGCAATTTTGCCCTTTAAAATAGGCTTTCGGTCTTGGAGTGGTTTTCGGTTCCCAGGAAAGCCGAGGGGAAATCGTAGCAGTCCCTGCCCCATGCAGTCGCCTCTCCACTGACACCTCATCAAAGACATGTGCTTGTTACAGTGCTTATTGTCACCGCTACCCAAAGATGTACATTAGGGGTCATTCCTGGCGTGGGGTTCACCCTTTTAGCGGTGTGGCCAAGAAAGAGGCTGTGTTTTAAATGTCTATTTACAGAAGAGGGTGCGGGCCGGAGGGCCGAGGGCCAGGGCCACGCAGACAGCGGGGCTGTGCCTGGGTCCTTCTAGAACACAGTTTCCACTGGAGGTGCCTGTCCGGCAGAGCGGGGTGCGGTGTGGGCCACTGTGCTCCCTGGCCAGTATCACCAGGCCCCACTGGCTGAGACCCAGTGGGGCGTGCATGGACTGGGCAGCGTGACATGGAAGAGGAACTATTTTCGCCCTTTTGTAGGATTAAACAGGCTGGTACTTGAGATGTTTGTAAATTTCCCCTTCCTAGATGTGAGTGTTCTGGTGGCCACTGCTACAGTGATGGGGAGAATAGAACATATACGGTAACTGTGATTCTGGTGCTGGTGCCGTTCTGCCTTCCTCGCGTCCAGATGCCGGGGTGGGGTCTGCCTTCTGCTGCCTACTGGGGCACTTGCAGGGACCCTGGCTGAGTCCTGGCTGCCTGCAGGCTGTGCTGACTCACTCCCAGGGCTGCACCCCGAAAGCCCCTCTCGGGACTGACTGCCTCACCCCTGGTCAGGGCCTGGGGCCGGAAGCTGGCCTCTCCCAGGGCCACTGGGGCCAGTGGAAAGACCACCACTCTGGAATGAGACTCTCCCGCCCCTGGCATCAGCGTGGCCTTGGGCGAGATCCTCAGTTTCCTCATCTGAGAGCTGCGGTGAGAAGCCTTGCAAGAGGGTGTGAGGGCCAGAAACACATGGCAGATTTCCAGAGTCAGTGGTGCCCACACCTGAGCCAGATGGGACCACATCTGGCCCGACCTAGCTCTGGATCCCTCCTCTCCAGAAAATATGCCCAGAGGGGCTGCCCGGCAAGGGGCCAAGGGATTCCACCTTCCCATTTCCCAGGCTGATGAGCAGGCATCAGTTCTGCTCCACTAGAGCCATTACAACTTCGCCACCCATCAAGGGGAGCCACGTGCCCTACTTAATTTCCATTTCAGAAGCCAGGTATCGATATGGTTCTCCACACGGGCAGCTGGGGCTGAGAGACGCTTGTTGGGCAGCCATTAAAGGTGGGAGCCCCTTCTTTCCCCTGCCATCCCGTTGGCGTGAATGTCCCCTCTCAGAGCGTAGCCAGACTTCTGACTCTTCTGTTAATGCAAATCCCAGGTCCCCCTCTAGACTCTGCAGAGGGCCTCTGTTCTCACCAAGCCTTTCCGGGGATTCTGACCTGGGAGCCCCTGCCTTGGAGCGGGCACCCACTTCCCCTGCCAAAGGCACCCACTTCCCCTGCCTCCCAGAGAGAGCGAGCTCAGGAAGCAGTGTGCAGAAGCGCGAGCTGGTTCATGGAAGAAGCCTGTGACCAGACGCGAGAGCCATGCACATGCCTGTCTAAACACCAGCTGGTAGTGTCTGGTCACTTACCAGCGAACAACGACAAGGGTGCTGGCCTCTGTTTCAGGGAATTGAGCCTGAGATTATAGGAATGCCTGAAGACAATGCCTGGCACGGGTTGGCACAGAGTAGCCATGCCTGTAGTCAGTTTATTGCCTCTAAATGCCAAATCCCCCTTTGCCAGACCCGGATGGCAGAGCTGGTCCCCGAGAGCTTTCTCCGTTGCTGGCAGGTGTAAAGTTAGAGTTTGTCAGTAGGGGGTGTAGAGGTGCCCCCTCAGGGTGGGCAGGACGCTCTTCTCTCCTCTCTCCTCGACTGCAGGGAACCGTCTGCTTCCTGCAGAGTGATTGCGGGCCTCTCGCTCCTTGGCACTCGCTAAGGAAGGCTTTTCTGGCACCCCGTAGCTGGACTTCCTGTGCTACCCCATCTGCAGGTGTCCCCTGAATGCCACCGTCCAATGGGCTGCGGCCGCACTCTCCAGGTGATCTGAATCTTAGCCTAGTCCCAAGTCCCTGGTTCCTTCCTGGAGCAACTTCCCCGGCCCTCAGGGCAGAGGGAGCAGCTGCTTCCTGCATTTTCTAATCCTGTATTCCTTGGAGTCCTCTGGTCTCTTTTAGAAGTCAACTGCCTTTTAGTAGTCCATAATTCTTCCTGTTAAATGTTCCCTGTTCAAACAGCTGGTGTGATTTTGAACTCTTGACTGGCCCCTGAAACGGTGTTTTAAAATGCTAGTTCACCTGCTCCCCATTTCCACCCACATATTTTCACATCCACCTTTAATGACAAGGAAAATTTCCACATACCACCCAAAGCGTGACACCTCTAGAATCCCCCCTCTCACCCGCCGCCCCCACACCTGAACTTCCTTCTCCCAGGACCCCTCGAGTTGGCTCTGCTCACTTCCTGGGGTGGTCCGGAGGAAAGCCAGGAGCGAAGGTGCAGACACAGGTGCAGCCTCACCTGGCTGCCTGCACCTTGGAAACACCCAGGTCCCAGGGGGATGATGCGGCACTCAGAGGTTCTGCTTTGAGAAAACTAATGAACACAGACTAAAATTAGGGGAAGGGAACACGACTCGAGAGACAGGAAGCCTGGTTACTCCAGGAGAAGAGTAACACGGGACCAGCATGCTCAGCCTCTGAGGGCCCAGCCCTGCTACTCTGGCACCTGGGTCCTGGGGGGCTCTGAGGCTCCCCTTCGTGGACTGTTGGAGGTCCAGTGTGTTAACTAGAACCCATCTGAGTTGTTCTTGGGGATACACGAGCCCGGCAGACTACCAGGGGGACACGGCCCTGGTACCCAAAGAGGTGAAGCCAGGGAGCCCCCAACACAAGGCTGCCTTCTGGCTGCTCACTCTTCCTGAGCGGCAGCTGGTCATCTGCTGGCTATCTGCATCCCTGTCCGGCTGTGGTCTGGTCTCACTCAGGGTGGCAGGACTGTGCAGGCGGGCTCCCTCCAGGTGGGGGCACCCTGCCCACATACAGGCTTGGCATCCCTGAAGACCAGGAAGCTGGAAAGGAGGATTTGCGTGTCCTACCTAACTGAGCTTAGGTCAGACTGACAAGCAGTTTCAGACTGAGGTGATAACCCACCGCCCACATAGCTTCTGGGCTATTACCGCCCACGGAGCCTTGGGGAGGATGGAGACGCCCCAGAGCTGAGGCGGGATTGGCTGCTGGAGACGATGGCCGCTAGATGTCACTGTCTCACCACCATCCCTGAGGCCTCCTCAGGTCTAAGTTTTGCCAAGGCCAATTCCGGGTAAATGAAGAGGCTTTTGGATTTCCAATGTCCTAAAAGGAGCGGCAACGCCTAGGTGGGGTGGGCCGGGGCCCTTTTGACTTACTCTCCCTGAAAGTGCACCCCGGTAAGAGCTGTTGCTGCTTGACTAGAGGCACTTTTCTCCCCCTAGCCGATTGCTGCCACTTAGCAATTTCTAATTAGAATCCCCAGGGCTCCCCAAGTTTGTGACTTGCAAGGGACTTCAGTGATCTTTGAATTCAGTCCTCCATTTTAAAAGAGGAGGCTCAGAAAGAACCTTGGCCCCAGTCCCGGCTCAGCACCTCACGGCCCTGGCATCACCACATATATGTCCACTCACCCATGTTCACATGAGTAAGCACAGTGAGGTGGTTTTTATTTTCCATGTGCCTGAAAATAATTGGAAACCCTTAAAGATATAAGGTGGCATCGTATGTCAGTAATCAAATCAGTAACTGAACTGGAGTCTGTTTTCTTCTCCTGGGGTCAGAGTATTTGCCAAGGTCAATAACTATGTAAAAAAAAAGGGGGGGGGGCAGAGGGGGCAGAGAGACCAGGGCGCAGACACAGACGAAATCTAACCGATGACAGCACTTCCAGGGAACGCCGCCAGAGGGCGCGCACCGGCGGGGCTGGCCGGAGGCTCCGGCTCCCGGCCCAGGCGGGATCCTTCGGAAGGTGGAGATGCTTCAGCCACTGTGACCACCAGGGGGCAGTGTTTCACCACGCCCTGCGTAGTCAGGGCGCCTATGCTCCACGCACCGAGAAAGCAAATCTTTGAAGGGAACGGTGGGGTGTTGTGGAAAAGAGAAAGACATATTAGACTGCACTTGAAATTGCTCTCTCCAAGGCAGTCATTTTTCTGTTCGGCCTCGCTCTGATGCTGGCGGCCACAGAATTGCCACAGCTGTGAACTTCGGGCATTTTCTCCCGGTCCAACTCCACAGACCTTCCTCTCCCAAGGTCCAAGGCTGCTCATAGCTTTAGAAACCCTCCAGGGGCATTCGGCAGTCTCCGAAAGAAAGATGTAGAATGGATCGGGCTGGCCAGGCCCGCGCCGGGGCCCCCGAGGGCACCCTCCCTCCTCCCCGCTCCAGCCAGCCGCAAAGTCGGGCCCCCTTCCCCATTCTGCACCTGCCTCCGACACTGCCATTACCCATTCTGCACCTGTCTCCGACATTGCCCAGGGCTGCCGTGGCACTCATTATTGACATTCCGCTGGGATATTAAGCACTTTTGGCTTGACTGGGGGGTGGTTAATCAACAACCTTGTCAGAGTGATGGATTCTGCTAGGATTATTGCTTAATTAGCTTATTTGGAGGTAAAAATTAACTAGGACATCAGTTCTCTGGAAGCTGGGAAGGAAGGGGAATAGCGCAGGGGCGGCAGGAAGGGCTTCGGCCAGCTCCCGGGCAGGCTGGCGGGCAGCCCTTAAGCTGGAACTCGCCCCCATTCTCGGGGCTACCCGCCTGCGGCCCTGCGCACCCACCCAGCTGGAGGGGAACAAGCAGATTCCCAGAAGGTCCCCCAGGACCTCAGGGACCCCTCGGGGCGCCTCTAAAGTGCCGATCGCCAGGCCGGACCCTAGATTCTCTGGGTCGGAATCGTTCAAGCTTTTTAAAAAATCTATTTTGGGGCATATTTCATGCACAACAAGCTTTGAGAGTCATGACGCTAAAGGGTTTGCAACTACAACGGTCAAGGGGTCAGTGCCGGCAAGTCTGTGTTTTCACGGAATATCAGGTGATTGGCCCAGACGACCTCCCCGCCCTGGGCTTCGACCTTCCATTAAATCTCCTGCCTTCTCCCGTCCTCTGGGCCCGCTGTGATTTGTCCCTGCCCTGCCTTATCTGAATTGTCTTCTGCCCAGCAGTGGCCTCTCAGGTGTCTCTCCCTCTCTCCCTGCATTTTCCTCTTTTCTTGGTGGCCTCTTACCTGCTGGGCCTGACATCATGCTCCCCTCTGTCCTCTCTCCCCTGAGGAGGGCCTGCAAGCTGGTGAGCTCCAGAAGCCCCCGAGTCCCACCAAGGAGATGCACATAGGTGACACTGGGGAGACAGAGCGAGGCAGAGCCAAAGGATTCTTCCTTAGCAGGGGACAGACATGGGCTCAGTGTGAGCTTTGCCCGGCGGCTCGCCCCAGGGCGGCGGGTGACGGCCATTCCTGAGGCCTCCTGCAATGTCTGGCTACAGAGGTCATGGCAGGTCTTGGTTCCCAGAAAGCTAGTGGTGACCTGGGAGTGTTCGCCACCTTCTCTGGCCTTTCCTCTTCCGCAGCCTGACTCCTTGATGAGTTCCTTATCCCCTGTATTAAATACCTCCCTCCTGGAATACCTTGAGTGGCTTGTTTTCCTGGCTGGATGCTGCCAGTTATAACCCCTGTTCTTCCTTACCATTTCTTCTCTGCCACACCCTCTCCCCCTTCTCTTTTCCCACTCCTCCTAACTGGTGGTTAGATGAAATTTAGTATTTTAAGTGGTTCGTTGACGCCCCCTCCCCCATTGAGTTGAGTGGCCGCGTTTGAGCATCTTCATGGATTCTCTTAGGTCAGGGCCGTTGGGGGAGTGAAGGGAGGGAGAGGGGTGACAGCCCCTGGGATTTCCCGTGTGAATCTTCTTCTGTCCCCTTGGGCCTACAGTGGCAAGAACCGAGTGGGGCAAAGGGACCCGTATCTGTTCTGAAGACAATCAGGGCTGACTCAACTACTGGGCAGGGCTTTCTGGGGTGGACCTCTCTGGGGGTGCATGTGTGTGTGTATGCACACAGGCTTTCAGATTTTACCCTCACCCCCACCAGACTAACCCCCAGCTCTGGGGAAGCGAACCCAGGCTCTTCTCTGCTCACCTAGGGCCAGCCTAAGGCCCAGCTGCTGCAGAACACAGGGTCACTGAGTTTACTGCAACTGGGGTGGCCGCCCCATCTCTGGGCCCTAAGGCCTCACCGAAAAGTGGGTAAGGTGTGGCCTCCTGCTTCCCTTGTGGGGAGCAGCTGCTGCTAAGAAGTTCTGGGGAGCCCGAGGGCAGGTGAGACTCGTGATGAGGCCTCGTGGTCAGCGCCCTCTGCCCTCTGGCACTGGCTGTGCTGCTTGCCCACCACCTTATTCCAGACATACACCACCGGTAAGAAGTGGGCGGTCAGGGTGTCTGGAGTCCTCGGCCCTGCTTTGGGGGCCTTTCCTGACGGGGTGAAGGATGTGGGAGCCCTGTCTAGGCACAAGCTGGCCTGTCTGCTCTGCACGGGGTGGGGCAGAGAGCAAGTCCAGTAGTCAAGCTCTTCTCTCCTTTTGGGGGAGGGGGAAAAGGACAATTCCCCGGCCCCAAGCAGGGAGCCGCCCTGAGCCCTCTGGCCTCAGGCAGCTGAGAGTCAGCTTGTGGGTATTACCAGCCTCCCCTCTCGGGTCATGTTACAGAGAGCAGCAGAGGCTGGTGCCTGAGCGAAGCCCTGTGGGACGGGAGCTGCTCTGTGCACGGGGAGCTGCCCAGGGCGGAGGCGGCCTGGCTGGCTGGGCTGCTCGGGCCTAGGCCAGCAGCATCCTTGTCCTCCAGGGCCCCAGCAGGTCCAGGAGGAGCCCGGGGTGAGGCGGTTGAGTGCAGACATCTGGGTGGAAGTCGCCTCTGATTCCCGCGGACATGCTCATTCATTCTCTGGGACTTCCCCCTTGTAACGGAGTTGACGCTGACCTGGACGAGGAGATCTTGCCTAACAGGGCGACCAGCAGTCCCAGATTCAGGCTCTGCAGGCAGTACCTCCGTCCACCTGTCCACCCATGCTGCCAGCCACCGCCATGGACCCCGGCCAACCAAGCACGGGCCCCGGGGACCGTCCCCCTGCACCGCTAGTCTACCTGCGCATCCTGTGGGGCACCTGTTAGTTGACTGTGTTCGTTCCTTGTACTATGCTGTGTCCACTGATGGCGCTGACCTTGTTCTTCAGTGTGGGTGCCTGGTGGCTCTGCCCACACCCTCCACATCCCGAGGTGTCTGCTCAGAAAACTCCCCGCACAGTCTCTGTGCTCTCGGCATGAGCACTGCAAGGATTCCTCAGGGGGAGCTGCTTCCCACATGAGCGCTCAAGCCACGCGTTCTCCACAGTGAGGCCTGGCTGATGAGCCCCTAGAATCACTTCGGTGCTCATGTGGGTCAGAGACCTGGGCGATCCTAGATGTCCACTTTATGGGTATGGGTGGAGGGCAGTGCCTGTCCCGACTGACTTCTTCCCAAATGTATTTTTTTTCTTATGCAGAACTAAGACCCTGCATAACCCTGCTTGCCACCCAGCTAAGGCCACAGGGCGTATGTTTTATTTTGTCATTTGATTAGAGGACAATCAGGATCCAGACACTGGAGATAATCAGAGTCCTGCAAATGTTCCATGTCTCTTCCAGCGGACTCAGCCGAGACTCCTCAGTGGCGGCTTTGACGTCTCGGGCAGTCCAAGCAAACTTGGGGGGCAGGCACGGAGCAAGAGGACCTGTTGGGGTCAGAGCCAGATTCTTGAGAGATCACTAAGCACTCGCCTTGGAGAAAGACAAAGATGCTCAAATGCAGGAGGCCCCGGCAGAGTAAAGACTTGCCTTCCTCTGAGTGACGCATCAGCCTGCAGAGGCCGGAGACCAGGAGACAGCAGAGGGGGCACAGGTACCCCCTGCTGGCAGGACTGAACCACCCCCGCCCTCCCCCCCCCTTTCCCCCCCCCCCCCCCCCCCCAGGACGAGACTGTTTTTGCCCATTCCACAAAAATTCCTCAGAGGTCCCCTACCTACCCCCGCTGCTAGGTCGGAGTCCAAACACAGCCCCCCTCAGCACCTGAGTGCCCGCAGCAAAGTGGAGGGGAGTGGGGGGCCACACATCCCCTCAAACTCCATGCAGATGGAAGCACAGACCAGGGGCAGCTTCGCCTCTGTTCCAGCTGAGAGTCAAGAGAGGTTTCTCTCACGCGCACGTCATGGATCCAAGCGACATTCTTGCATGGACACTTCCCTCCAACAGCAGTCAACTTTCCTGTCTGTGTGGTTGAGAAGCCTCAGCTCTTCTCTGCCTCCTCTGCTTTTCTTGAATTGTAAACTCTTGTATCTTAGGTGTATTTTTGCTAGTTTGCTTACTTAAAATAATGCAGCCTAAGGCACATAATGAAACATTCAAACAGCACTAAAAGACATGAAGGAAAAACACAGTCGGCTGTGACATTCCTCTCCTAAGTTCCTCCTGCAGACCTCTCCCTGACGTGTCCTTCCTGTCCATGGGCAGTGTGTGTGTCTGCACGGTTAGCCCTGACTGGTCTGCGTTAATGCCCGGGACTCCTGATGTCAGCAGATGGGGTGGTTGCTCCAGACCTTTATCTTCTCTCCTTCTATTCTTGAAAATATTTACTTCACATTTTTTTGTTAGATCAATATTCATTTTTTTTTATAATTATGTATGCACTATTCACTGCTGAGTGAAGAAATACTTTTAGGATCACATTTCTTTCTCACAGAAGTCTTTATTCATCCAGGAGATAATAATTACCTCATTTTCAAAAATCATCTTAGTCAATTTCATTATCCTAATAATTCTTCCAAAACTCTCCAACAGAAATTCAAAACCGCCCTAAACACTAACTTCCCTTGGTTAAGCGATGCTATAAAATGACTGTTTCCTTTTCTGCAAAGCCTGCCCCCTTGTGCCCTGCTGGGCTCCTGCCCATCCTTTCCTGCTACACAGCCCTGTCCCTAGATTTCCCTAGCTAGGAAAGGGTATGGCGCCAGGCCTCTGGCATCCTGAATTCCAACTCTTTCTGCTTCCTGGCTTATGTCCTTGGAGGGCCATTCCAGTTTTCCATTGGTCACATTTCATGGTAAGAACCAGCTCTGGAAAGGAGACACCCTTGCTTTCAAAGGAGGGTTAGCAGGTGTATGTTTGGGGGTGGGGAGTTCTCACATCACCAGGGGAAAATTCAGCCTGCCAGGTCTCAAAAAGAATTTCTTTGGCCTGTAGGAAGGGAGAGGTGGGCTTACTAGACCAGGAGCAGACCCATCCTGGTGAGAGCCAGACTGGGAAATCAGCAAGGTCAGAGTCCTCTTCAGGCAGAGGAGGGGGAATTGGCCCATTCTCAAGGTGCCACTTTAGTGCCGTGGGAAGCTGTTGTAAATATTAGCTTTGTTAGGATATGGCACATCACCACCATACTGACAGCCAGTCAACATGAAAGCACATGACATCACTTAGACAAACTCTCAGCGGGTGCGGCTTGCAGTGTATTAAGCCTCTAGACTGTGAAATCAGCCAAACACAGTCTCAACGTCCAGCAAGCCTATACTGTGGGTCTGGCACTCCTAAGTGGGCTTGGCCACCATTCTGTTACCTGCAGTTCTGCACTCCTAGGCGAGGTCAGAACTGCCGGGTCAGTCAGTCATAGGGGCCAAACCTTACAAGTTGCCTTTCAAATCAACCAAGAGCTTAAATCTTGATCACCCTGGGAAGGGTATGCAGGGGGCTCAGGACCATGTATGACAGGGATCCCAGAAGCTGATCAGCAGACCTCCTTGTTGACAAGACTGGAACCCTGGCTGGGGGTCTGAGGCTTGACCCCATCGCAATACCGAGTCATCAAGCAGATAAGAATCACTTGGAGGGCAGACTCACAGCCTGATACTGGAGGTGACAGAGCACATTTTCGGCCTCACCCTCGCCTCTTCCTTTGCCCTCTTCCCCTCACAACAATGCCGTGTGATTATCCTATCAACATAAAGGCCGGGATCTCGCTCTTTCGTGCATCCCGCTCCCGGCTCCCGTTCATCGGCACTCGTCAACGCAACACTACACCAACGCGCTCAGTGTCAACACTTCTCAAAGTACGAACCGGATGACTTTAAGCAGTTTTAACTTTGTCCACGATGTGGCAACGTCGGTGCAAAAGAAACAGACGTGATGCTTGAGAAGGAAAAGGGGCTGTCTGGTCACGCACACGCTGGAGCAGAGGAGAGCCATGTGGGGAGGTGAGGGAACAGGATGGGAGTGCACCCACTTGCCTGGTGAGCCCACGCAGTAAGGAGCTGCTTGAGCAGTTTGTAGGGAGTAGCCTGGAAGTCAAGTGGGCCCGGTGAGGTGTTTCTGTCGCCCTGGCCCGGGGGAAGCTACAGGGCTTATCTCACAGCATTGGTGTGGCTGCTTCTTTGCACAGAAGCCCAGTGAGCCAGGAGGGGTGGGGGTGCTCCTCGGCTTGGCATGCCGGCTGACAGTGAAAGCCAGGAGGAGAGACTCCGAAAAGAGTAGGACTGAGATGTTGCAGTAGCCACGGAAGGGAATGCTGGAGAGAAGTGAAATGTGCCTGGTCTCAGGAAAGCTGACTGACTTCAAAAGGGCAAGAGGGTCAGCAGGGTGGGCAACAGGCTTTATAGAAAAGTGTAGATAGGGCTGGGCTGGAGGTTAGCACAAGGTTATGTTGACTATGTGCTCCCTAGGAATCCAATGGGAAAGAAAATAGAGAAATAATTGAAAGAGTAGGAAGTTCACGCTATAATGGTCGTTACAAGATCATGTCAACTATGTTCTCCTGGGGATGGATAGGGGAGAAAATAGTGAAACAGTTGAGAGAATAGGAAGACGGGTTTAAGAAAATTATATACAAAAGTTGGGATGAGAACAAAACAAAGGAAGACCATGAGCTTGAAAGGACAAGTGTCTTTCTGTCGCTTGCGGAAATTGTTAGGGAGCCGTTCATGTGACCGGCACTTTGCTATGGGCACACCTGGGCTGACTGTCCAACAGGGACACAGACATCAGGTTATTAAAGGGGTGCTGATACAGTGAACTACAAATAGGAGAGAATTTCCTCTGCTTGATGAATGGTTTCTCCACAAAAGAACTGAGAGCTAACATCATACTTAATACTGAAAGATGAGTAATTTCCCCCAAGAAGAAAAACATAAAAATGTTTGTTCTCTCCACCTTTATTCAACTCTGCAGTAGACATTTTAGCCCTGACAATTTGAGAAGAAATAAGGAATAAAAGGTATCCTGATTGAAATAGAAGAAATAAAATTCCACTTGCTGATGGTGAGCTTCTATATATTTCAGATCCTAAGGTATCCCCTAAGAAACTGTGTGAACTAATAAAAGAGGTTAGCAAGGTGGCAGAGTATCAGTATATAAAAATCAATTTTATTTATATAAAAATTTTCTAAAATAATTGTTAGCAGAGGATGTTCTGAAATTGTAATTAAGGAAATAAGAATATAATAGATTAGGAATAAATTTCATAAAGGAAATGCAAGACTTCTGAATGCAATAAAACATTGCTGAAAGAAATTAAAGAGCTAAGAAATGGAGATATCATATGTTCATAGATCAAACACTTTATGTGATGAAGATGGCAATCCTCCCCAAATTAATCCACAGATTATATGATTGCTATCAAAATCCCAGCTGCCTTTTTTTTCTGCAGAATTTGTCAATTTTGATTCTAAAAAATATATGAAAGTATAAGAAGGCAGAATAACAGGCCCAATTTTGAAAAAGAAAAGAGAGTTAGAGACATGCTTCTGGATTTCAAAGCTTACTACATCAACTACTAGATGAATGGATAAAGAAATTGTGGTATATGTGTATCTTTTTACATATGTTTATGTAAATATATACACAGACATATGCCACATATAGTAAGTACATACTATTAATATTGCATATTATATATCATGCATCCTACTATTTACCACATATATATCATTATTCACCACCATATGTGTTATGATATATGTACATGTATAATAGTTATACATACAAACATCATAACGCAACTATATTAGAGAATGAGACAGGGTATTATGCTAAATGAAATAAGTCCAGCAGAGAAAGATAAGCAACATATGATCTCCTTATAGGCAGAATTCAAGAGAATGAGAAAAAAGAGCTTCGATGTACAGACTGGTTGTTGATAGGGGCTAGGGGTGGGAGAAATGGGTGAAGAGGATCAAAAGTTTAAAAAAAAAACAAAACAACTGAGGGCCTGTATCTCATTAACATTCATTTCTTTTTAACTTTCCATTAAAAAACAAACAAAACTCGGGCCCTCCCTGGTGGCACAGCGGGTTAAAGCACAGCACTGAGAATCTAAAGCTGCTTC
>NW_004567121.1:24438678-24440336 GCF_000260355.1 Condylura cristata | reverse complement strand
TGACATTGGCCATCAGGGGAGTGCTAATCAAACCCCAGTAAGATATCACTTCACACCCTCTAGGGTGGCTAAAATACACAAAGTAAACCTCCTGGTGGGTAGAGCAAACCCTTATTCACTCTCATGATGGCACTCTTATGTGTCAGCAGCCCTGCAGGCCCTCCAAACGTTACCCATGGAGGTGCCATATGCCCTAAGGATGCTAGGAACACATCCAAGCAAAGTGAAGACAGACATTCTTGCAAAACCTTGTGCACAAACACTGACAGCAACATTATTTACAATAGTAAAAGTCCATCAACTGATAAATGAATGAATAAAATATGCAGCATTTACAATGAAATGTTAGTTGGAATGAAGAAGGAATGAAGTCTTGATACATGTCACCACACAGCTAAACCTAAATGTAGTGCTCAGTGCAAGAAGTCAATCACAGAAGACCAGTTATTACACAAGCGCAATTATTTAAAAACTCCAGATACATAAATCTGCACAGTCAGAAAGTAAATGAATGATTACCTGGGATTGGAGGGGTAGGCAGTGACTGCTAATGGGCCTGGGGTTTCTTTCTATGGTGATAATAATGTTCTAAAATTAGACAGTGAGGGTGGTTGTACAACTCTGTGATTATACTGAAATCTGTTGATCTCCATGCCGTAAGTGGTAAACCAGATGATGTGTGAATTTTATCTCTATAAAGGAAAGGAGAAAAAGAAGTAGGCAAAAACAAAGCATCTTGAATGCTGTATTTGGGGAACATTGATATGTGAGCAAATAATATGAGAATCCAATTGGACTAAGATGTGAAGGATCAGGAACTAGGTAACTAACCCCACAGCTGAGCAGAAAGGGCAAAGGATGAGCAGAGAAGGAAACAAAGGTGGTACTGTGCGTGGGAGGAGAGGGCAGGAAGGAGAGATGCAGGTATGGGTAGATGGAGGCAGGGGCCAGATGTGGTCTCTCATCATCCAGTGAAGTATGGCTTCCTGGATATCAACAGGAAGATGCCGAAAGGTTTGAAGTGGGTGAATGCTATGACTAAATTTTTTAAAGTATACTTAGACTGCAGGAGACTGATTTGAGGGTTATGGGGAGAGACAGGAAAGCCAGAGAGGAAGCCAATGTAAAAGTCAAGGAGAGAGAGGATGTCTGGGTTGCCCAAGTTGAAGGAGTTGGAGTGGACAGTGGGAGGTAAGGAGGTGGAGACAATTTGCTCTTGTATGAAGTTTGGTTATAAAGGGAGAAAAGAGTTGTAGTTCTAAATGAAAGAGAATTATGAGAGGGAGGAAATTTAAATGATAGTCATGTTTAAATGGGAATTGGAAGACTCTAGGAGAGAGGTTTAGTATTCAGGAAGTAAGGAAGATAATTCATTCAATCAGGTCCTTGTGAAGGTGGAAGGTAATGAGATCAGAACACTCTCAGAGGAATGTAAGTTCTGCTATTTAGGAGGAAGTTGGCCATGGTTACAGATGAAAGTGGGCTTGGAGATTAAGAGTATTTCAGGCCCTCCCTGGTGGCACAGCGGGTTAAAGCACAGCACTAAGAAGCTAAAGCCACTTCACAGAGTTCGATCCCCGCCTGCCCCGGAGGTGATCTACATGGCCTGGCAGACCTCTCCTGACCCGCCCGCTGCTCCCCTCAGCAGTATACTTTGT
>NW_004567121.1:24432174-24438468 GCF_000260355.1 Condylura cristata | reverse complement strand
AAAAAAAAAAAGTATTTCAGCCTCCTGCCTCCAGTTCTGCAAAGCAACCCATGAACCAAAAGTGAGTGGCTATAATTTAGCACTTGCTGTCAGAGGACACTGATTAATGAGGAAGGCAGAAGAACATGCTTACAGATAATGATGGGCATTAATGAAAGAAATGGAAACACACATAACCTTGTATCTTATATTATACTTCCTACATAATCATCAGGACAAGACATGTGGAAAGACTGTTCTACGAAGCAAAAGAAAGGATAATAAGTACAGTTATTTCAAAAGTTCAAGTCTTTGGGTTCATAGCTTAAAAAAGAAAAAAAAAATAAACTACTACAGACTCATTCCTGAGATTATATATCATCCAGCTTGAAGTGGAATCAGGCAGACTGGAAATGATCAAATGTCCTGTATTTTAAAAGGAGTGAAAGGGAAATTCAAGAAAATATAGTTGCATTTAATTTAGTTTCATCTTTGTAATGTTTGTTAACTTGTGTTCCATAGGAAGTACTGTGTCCATCAGGACAAATTTATTATAAAGTATTCTTTCTATATGAAGACATTGTCTTTTGTTTTTGAGGTAAATGACTGGGAGATTCAATCAATTGCTATTTCAAAATAATTGGGTTCCAGAATGTTTTGGAGCTGTGAACTTCCAAGAGATAGTGGTACAAAGAGTGTGAGCACCAGCAAAGGTAACTAAAGAAAAGAGGCTCTGGATAAGGCTCAGAAGCTACCCACATGTATTTGAAGGCCTGGCACGTGCAGTCTACTATCTACAGTGGTCCAGTGAGTATAGGCAGAAACTAAAATAGAAAGTTCCAGTGAATCAGACTGTTGCCCCAATAAAGGTTACCCAACATTAGAGATATCCAATAATATGGGACACAAATCACCGAGTTCCTAGTCCTGGAAGGTTATAGCAGACTCTGTCAGGGATTTTGCTGTAATAGGGTCTGGAACCTCCCCGGTGGCACAGGGATTAAAGTCTCAGTGCCATCAAGCTATCACCGGTCACTGTGGCCTGAGTTTGATCCCCGGCCATGGCGATAACCCTCATGGCACAGCAGACCTCTTCTGACCCACCTGCTGCTCCCCTCAGCAGTGTATTTCAGTAGATCCGCCTGTTCTACTCCCCATTCTCTCTTTGGTGAATCCTCTCACCCCTCCTACACCCCAGCTCTTGCATGTATAAATAAATAAAAACAAACCTACAGAATGGGAGAAAATATTTGAAAATCAGATCTGATAAGAGATTAATATCTAAAACATATAGGAAACTCACACAACTCAAAAGAAATAGACAAGATTTAAAAGTGGACAGAGATCCCAATAGATATTTTTCCAAAGACACACAAATGGCTAGTAGGTACGAGAAAAGGTGCTCGGCATCACTAATCACCAAGGAAATGCAAATCAAGTCCACAATAAGATATCCTCTCAAATTTGTTGGAAGAATGATTATCAAAAAGACAAGAAAAAAGTGTTGGTGAGGATGTGGAGAAAAGGGCAGGCTTGTGTGCTGTTGGTGGGGATGTAAACTGGGCAAGCAGTATGGAAAACAGTATGGAAGGGCCTGAAAAATTTAAAGCAGAACTATTATTTGATCCAGCCTTTCTTCTCAGGGCATTTATCAGAAGGAAATGAGATCACTATTTTGAAAACGTATCTGTAAACCCATTACATTGCAGAGTTATTCACAACAGTGAAGACACAGAAACAAACTAAATGTCCATCTATGGAACATAATTCAGCTATTAAAAAAGGAAAAAATGCCTGCTATTTGTAATGGACCCTGAGGGTACTAGACAGAATGCGACAAATATTATATGACCTCACTTAAGCGTGGAGTCTTAAACAAGTCACAGATACACAAGAGCAGACAGACTGGTGGTTGACAGAGGCAGGGGTTGAGGGTGAGCAAACTGAGCCAGAAGGTACAAACTCTCAGAAGATAAATACATCTGGGGGTGCAATGCACAGCCTGGCAACTACAGTCAGCAATACTGTGTGTTATAATTATACTGGAAAGTTGCTAAAGAGTAGCTCATAAAACTTTTTATCACAAGGAAAAAAAAACCACTCAGATGTGTAGCAATGGATGGTAATTAAAGTACTTGTAGTAATTTAGCAATGCATACATAGACAGACTCATTATGATGTATCACTAGAACAATGTTATATGTCAATTACCAATAGAGTCATAAACCAAGAGCCTCATTCAAGCCTTTCAGTTCACACTCATGAGCAGGTGCTGATCTACATGGCTTGTATGAAATTTGCAGTATTGGCCTTGAAACTCAAGGCCCTTATCACACAGATAAGGAAGGTTCTTTGATCTCTCGGGGGGCTACTCCGAGTCTTATGTGTCATTCCTGGGGAAGATGGGGAACTGTCACTCCAGGAGGAAATGATTCAAATGCCGCATTTCTTACCTGGACTTTGGGATCTGCTCCAGCCCCTGCTTCAGGTGTACATGACCAGCTTCATCCACTGAGAGAGAAGCATTATCATTACAATTGATCCTTTAGCTTGTTAGCCTAGTACAGAGCAGGGCAAATGGTACCTTCCTCTATTGAAAAAACCCACATCAACCCTTTCCAGCAAATTCCAACCCCAGCAAGAGGGCTCAACACCTTCACAGTGTATCTTCTCTACTTCCCAACAGGCCAGGCAGTGACCACTGAAGGGATAGCTGAGGTTGACCAGCTGGCTGGCTAGGAGGCTATTTCTAAAATTCGATGGGAGTAACTTTAATGTTCAGTGAGCTCAGCAGGTGTTCTTCAGTTCCCTCCTGGATTTATGACTCCCACCATAATCCTCTGCTTTATTAAGCTATCGGAAAAAAATAAAATCTGTCTGCCAAGATCCTAAAGCAGCGCTGGCAGGCAGCAATATATAAAGGCAGTAATTGGAGGCCGGGGGGAGCAGCTTAGCAGTCTTTGACAGACTGTTCAATATCCTTAGGGAGAAAAATAACACCCTGGAATCAGGGGAGGGAAGGTGGCCTGGAGCCATGCCCCAATTCTGCGTGGGGAGGGACCTCACCTGCATTTCTGTCAGGTAGATGCCTCTTCCATCCTTGGAGAGGTTCCGGAAAGCCCCTAGAATGAAGAGGAGGCCAGAAGTCAGGGTGGGCTGGGGGACGGGGCCCATATATGCACTTGCCTTATGAAGTATTTTCTGGCAAAACTCCCTTCTTTAACTGCGGACTCTCCGGAGCAAGGCTGATGCCCTGGGCTTCCTTTTACCCTCCTAGGGCTTGGTTCTCAATCATGATTCTCACCCCAGGGAGGGCGCAAGGCTTAAATCTGTGCTCAGACCCCACCCCACCTCCATCCCGAGCTCTAAATGGCTTGGGGTTTCATAAGGTATCACTTTAAACAAAGGTGTGCTGCTAAGTCTCCAGGCCTCTGTCCCCAAGGTTGGATTTCTGAAGCCTTGGGAAAGCCCTCCAGCCCCCCACCTCTGACTGTGTATGCACCTCCTTCAGCTGAGTCCCAAATCATTCCCTGGCCGAAGAGTAGGTTTAAACTATCAGCACCGCCTGGAGCGGGAACACAGTTTTAAGTTAACTTCATTCCTGACAGAGGTGCTGAGTAGGGTGATGAGGAAATACGTTAGCTGGGCAGGGGAATGTCCTGGGGAGAAAGGGGGGCGGAGGGAGTCAGGAACCAACCCCGTGACTGAGGCTGACCCAGGCCTGCTTTCCTGTTCTCTCCTGTCTCTTGGCTTCGGGGAGATCTCCAGGGTGTCCCTCTGGTGACACTTACTCGACATGGCTTCCAGCCGCACCAGGAGGCAGGCCAGGTTGGGGAAAGTGACCTTGCCCTTGTTGTCACTGTAGCGGAGGGTCATGAGGTCCAGAAGATCGTTGGTGATGGAGACACCTGCAAGGAAGTCTGGGCCCAGGGTGAGCCAGTGAGTGGAAGGAGGCCGGGACTGGGACTGGCCCTCGCCTTGCCAGGTCTGAGAAACTGTTCAAATGGCCCCTGACTTTCCACTGCCATTTCCTACTCATCCTGCCTTGGGTGCCAGCCCGCCCTGCCTCAGTGTTTTATGGTTCTCTGCCACCTCTTTCTTGCTGATTTTGGACCCCGGTGATATTGTTTTGCAGTCTGGCCAGACACCAAGTCAAGAAAGTCGAGACCCTACTGGATGAGGATGCTGGGGCCTTCCCCACATGCTGATGATCCCCACAGGGGCAAGGGGCTGCCACTATGCAGGGATTTGCTGCCAGTCACCTCTGTCAGGCCTCTTTCTGCAGATGACCTTTGAACCCCCCTTTGCTCCTGATGCACAGCTGCCTTGGGGCCTTAACCACATGCCATGAGTGGCGCCTGGAAGAGGGCAATTCCATCCTAAGCCACACAGGGAACTGGGGAGAGCACAAGTCAGAAGGTGGCCTTAGGTGGGCAGGACAGAGGCCTGGTCATCCTGCACATTTTGCTCTGAGCTCCAGAGAGGCACCAGCACCACAGTGGACAGCAGCCAGTTGACACAGGTGGCTTGGAGCTTTGGTGGGCGAGAAGTCCCCATGCAGCAAGGGGATGCTCCCGCTGACCCATGCAGTGGCCAAAACATCTGGTGTCTCCGGCAGAGTTAACAAAACGTGGGTCTGAGTGGCATCACATAGGCCACATGGTCTCTGGCTGGCCATGTTCTCAAATCACCATCTCTGTCTAGCTCGCCCTGGGCCCTGAAGGCTTGAGAGCTGATTCCAACTATGTTTTATCTTTCTCCCTTTTATTATTCTGGAGTTATTAGTGAGCTCTCCTTTAAAAATGTCATCTTTCAGTGGCTATTCAGTGGTTCACAAAGATGGTCTCCAAAACAGAAGCATCACCTCATAGGGGAACTTGCTAGAAATGCAAATTACTGAACCCATACCCCAGCCATTCTGAATCAGAAGGTTCCAGTGGGGTGAGTCTCATCTATCAGTTCTAACAAGCCTCCAGGGGTGCTGATGTAAGCTCAAGTTGAAGAACCAGCCCTGTGGCATGAAGAATTAAGGGTTGGGGGCTATACCCTAAAGGGGAGCAGCAGCCCAGGCCTCAACTGCCCTCAAGGCGGCCATTCCCTGTCCTAACCTTAGCGTGCTCCAGCGGCCCAGCAGAGGTAATGACTCCTGCCTCCCTGTAGGCAGAGTCCTGGAGGCAGGAGATGACAGAGTGCAAATTCTCGCTGAACTGTGGAAAGCCCCTGTGTCCCACAGTGTTACCCTCATGACCTCAGGGCTGAAGCTAGGCCTATTTGGAGCAGGCAGAGGCTATTTGATTTCATTTAGCCCCAAACGCTCTGTGAAGAAAACACAGCATCCTGCCCGGGGCTAGAATCTTCCTGGCCCCGAGGCTTAGAAGGAAGCAGGTCCCCAGAGACTGGTAGGGGATCCATCATGTGGGGTCATTTTCTGACGATAGCTGCTGTGCGGCTGAGAAAAGGCGATTGAGGACGAAGGTGGAGGCAGCATGGAGTCTGTGGAGCCCAGGGACCCACAGACCACCAGGGAGGGCAGGAGGCTGCGGCTCTGCTCTCTCCCGACTGGCCAGCGGGCGGCGCTGCACCGGCCGCACCTGCCGGTGCCGGGTGTCCCCGACCTCACCCGCCATGGCCCGAGGAACAAAAAGCTTTACCTGCTTTCTGTATGGCCTGGCACAAATCCGAGGTCAGGAAAATTCCGGAGTACTTCTGGATGTTCTGGAAAACACTCTGATATGGGAAAACAAGCAAAGAACCCACGTGAGTCCCAGTGTCCACCTTGAAGACGACTCAGGCTGAGGCGGCGCGGGAAAGCCCTCTCCATCCCCAAGTCTGCACTAACACTCCCCGCCGGCCCCTGCTGCGGGCTGTGGCCTCCCAGCTCAGCCCTCTCCCCTCCCGGCCTCTGTCCCTTTCCCTTCTCACCCCTGGACTGGGCTGCGGGCACCAGAGCGTTGCTGCTGTGGGAGGGGGTGCCGCACCCCCCGAAGAGATATTTTGGACATGTTTCCGACCCAGCGCCGGGCTTAAATCCTGGCCTTGGCATCTGGGAGAGTCACTGACGCTAGGCCTCAGTTTCCCCGTCTAGCGCAGGGCTCATGACAGTATCTACTGCACAGGTGTGTGGCGAGGCGCGAAGCAGCAACACGCATAACGGGCCGAGGAGCAATGCACGGAGCACACCAGCAGTCGCTGGAAGTGGGGGGCGAGGGCCACACTTCCTACCTCTCCTGCCTTGTCAGTCCAGTCCCCGTCATCCGCGTTGAGGGGTGAGGAGCCCCACACCCAGGCCCGTGGTCCCTTGCTTTGGATAAAGCG
>NW_004567121.1:24429048-24431974 GCF_000260355.1 Condylura cristata | reverse complement strand
ATAGCAGCTGGAGGATATTTTGCTGATATTATTTGGCCTTTGGTGAGTATAAGTGCCTAGAATCTTCTTGCTTAGGAAATCACTCAGTACTTGAGTCATTTATTCAGCATGTTTACGAGACCGTCATTGGAGAATGAAGGTGAGTATGAGGGAGCTCTTGCCCCCGAAGACCCACAATCTAATGGGGGTGGGGGTCACGTTACCCATTGCAGTGCCCAGTGAGAAACCAAGGGACGCCAAGACAGGCATGAATGAGTGATACATCCTGGGATAGTCACACAGGTGCCTTTACTACTGGGGCCCAAGTGTTGGGAGCGGCAGGAGGAACTCACAAGGCCCGGAGGCCCTGCGGGGCAGGTTGGGCTCTCAGCTGGCTGGGCACTCACCAGTTTAGGGATTCTGGGAAGAAACTGAGGTTTGGGGGTGGGTGCAGGAGTGGGAGGGCTGAGTGCAATGCTTCTCCTGGACCCCAAAATACGAGCAAACTCTGAGGACACTGGTAGCAGCTCTGATGAGTTTGTAAGACAGTGGTGAGACCACAGACCACATCTGTGACTTTGACGTCTTCTGGCAGATGGATGGGAAGGGAGTGAGTTGAGTGAGGGGTCTGGGATATTGCTGGGGCCCAGAGAGAAGTGGGGGGGGCTGCCACACTCTTGGAGCATGCTCATCCTGAGATTGGCATCGCTGTGACCTTCTGGTATGCCATTGTCTCCCCAAACAACCGGAGTGCTCGTCGAGGGCAGGGGTGATGTGCCCCTTCTTCCAACTCCTCAACCCTGGCAGGCACCCATAGATTTCGACTAAACTGGAAGGATAAATGTCAGTCAAGAGAACACGCTCGTACCCGACAGTGAAGCAGACGGCTCCATAGTCTTGAAAACTCCTCTTCGTCCAGCCGCCCATCCACTTTCAGCTGGCAGGCAGTTAAGAGTTAACCAGTCCAGGCTGCAGTGAGCAGTGGGGCTTGGCGGGAGCAGCCCCATCCATCAACCCTAACACAGGCGCAGCCGTCACCTGCACGAGGCCCCATGTCAACCAGCTCCCGCTGGGTCTGTGTGCAAGGGTCCTGGCTTAGATTAATTCACAAGGGAAAATGGACAATTGGAAGGGAAGAACGCCTCGAGAAAGAGGACCATCGTCATCACCCGCATCCCGAGGAAGAAGGAGAAAGAGTCCAGATCACAACCTTCCCCGTAGGGAGGGACCCCAGCAGGGAGAGTGGGGAGGAGCAGGAGCGGTCGTAGCACCTGCCAAAGCTGCAGCAGAGGTGAGTGTGCAGAGCATGAGCTGGAGGGGAGGGCTCATGCGCCCACACTAAAGCCAGGTCTGGTCTCTCTTACGACAGGTTTAATAGGAACTAATGGAAGGAAAGATTCCATCCCTGAGGAGGTGGAGGGGAACTGCTGGGTCAGGAGGAGAAAGGGCAGAAAGAACCTGCCTGCTCTGCAAGGGTCCAGCAGGCACGGCCAGGCTGTGTGGCGGCAGCCGGCCATGTGACTCCTCTGTGGGGAGGGGCGGCCTCTGAGCAAGGCTGAGCCCCAGCCGGCAGAGACAGGGCCTGATTTATGGCTTCATCCAGAAGCCCTGTGTTTGACAATGGCCTGCTTCGCATTTCCAATCGAGCCTGGTTAACTGTGAACACACAGGCCCTGTCCCACTCAGAGGCAGCACACGCCCAGGGGAAGAACCACCCGCAGCAGCTGGTGGAAGGCACAAGTGGAGGGAGCCAGCTCTCCTGTCCAGCACCCCCGACCTCGCCCCCCGCCCCCCCAATGGGTCCCACAGCGGGGAACTGGCTCATTGAGATGAAGTCAGGGCAGGAGTCAGGAGACCAGCCCGCTACGTGCGGCCATGGAACTTGGACAGCAAGCTGCGCCCACCTCAGGTTTCTCTGCAAATGCAGCCTCGTAGTAAAAAGGACAATGTTGTGTGGGCCAAGGACCTTTCTACGAGTCTCAGGGGTTCTTATAACTGAACTGGGGCTTGTTGAATAAGGGGTTTCAGCAGGGAGGGCTCCTCCAGTGGGAAGGGGGGCGTGGCATCTCCCACTGGAGCCACAAGGAGGCCCCGTGGAACACAGACAGTGGCCACTAAAAGGCCAGCTTCAAACCAGGCACCTGCTCTGAAGACTTTCTGGCAAACTGCCACCTGCTCTGAAGACTTAGTCGCTCTGAGCCCATGCCTTCCTCTGAGTGACGGTCTGGTACTTACATCACAGGGGTTGCTGCAAGAATTACAGCTCGCATGCGCAAAAGATGTCTAACAGAGGATAACTCCTACCACTGCTGCCGTGGTTAGTGGCTTAATGCAGAATCCTCAGAAACCTCAACGGAACATAGAGCCAGGAAGGAGCCATAACACGGAGCGCGAGAGAAGCGATCTCTACTGGCCCAACTCGACCCCAGGGGAGCTGCAGAGAAAACCTGAGACGTGGGGGGCGGTACAGGGTGGAGTGGGGGCAGCAAAGGATACATCCATCAGCGCCACCATGCTCCGGCACTGGTCCAAAGAGAAAGTGTCCTCTGGGCGTCCTGAAGAGGAGAGAAGGGGAAGGAGGCTGGGATGACACTGGATGGCGGCAGGGGGGTCGAGGTGGCGGGCAGTTTGGCCTTACCTCTCAGGAGTTCCTGGTTGAGGAGACGCTGAAGGCGCATGGCATCAATGTCCACTCCCTGGTGGGAGCAAGAGAAGAAGCAGAATCACACGGGGCTCGCGCTGAGGGGTATGGGTATGCTGCCTGGCTCTGTACAAACACTGGGTTTCCAGGTGCTACTCCCCAGCCTGTAGTGCCCAGCCCCCTCTGGCAAGGCTTCGCTCCTGATGCTCCAGCAGCACTGACAGCTCCCTCTCCTGACGCCTGTGAGGCGCGCCCATTGCTCCCACCCCTGACTGGACCCAGAGCAGCAGGGTTTGCCTCCTCCCC
>NW_004567121.1:24412794-24428948 GCF_000260355.1 Condylura cristata | reverse complement strand
CCCCTGACTGGACCCAGAGAGGCAGGGTTTGCCTCCTCCCGCTCCCACCCCTGACTGGACCCAGAGAGGCAGGGTTTGCCTCCTCCCCCTCCCACCCCTGACTGGACTCAGTAGCCCCTCGGGAGCAGCACTATTGAATGAATCAATTCAGTGCTGTAGGTGTGTTCCCCCATCTGCTTCTAGAAGGAGACTAAGAGAAAAGATGACTACAGTGTGTGTAAATGGCCAGAATCTAGGCTAACAGAAGCTGCTCTAATCGAGAACATTACTTAGCACTAGAATTCTTCCCAGGCAATGAAGCAAAAAGGGAGACATCAGGCCTTTCTTGGATTAAAAATGGGAAGACAAGGAGGCTCAGGGGAGAGAAACTTTTCCTGGCCTCAACTTCTGGAGGTGTTAACTGCATTCAATTTTCTGTTGGGGACACCGAGCAGCCTTATGGGTAATGTTACCCACGATGATTTTGCAGAAAAGCTGAGCGAGTCTAATGTCATTTCTTACATCCTCTGGGGAAAAGCTGAGGGGATGCTGTGGGTCTTGGGGGTGAGGGTGGGGGTTGAAGGGGAGCTTTTCCAGTGGGAAGGACTGAGTGAGATTTCCCAGCAGGTGGGTCTGCAGGGAGGCCCCGGGTCAGGCAGGAGCACGTGGCTCTTTGGGGTCTTCTGAGAGATGACAGATTTATGGTCCCCAGTGTTGGTCTCATCACCCAGAAACGGAAGCCCAGGCAGTCTGGCGCCCGTACCCCAGGGGCATCCTTCGTGGCACCCCAGAGGGAAACACTGCTGGGCCTCAGGCCTCCGCTGCAACATCTCAGTGACGTCACTGTTATGTGCACAACATCGACTGAGCTTTTCTTCCTCCAAAGCAGCACAGGACGCTGGATGGGTGGTGAGGAACTTACAGGGAACCACCAGCTACCCTGCAAGCCCGCAGCGCCAGGCTGTCTCTCTTCCTCTGCATCTTCCCACCCAAGCACCCCTGACCTGCTCGCTGCCCCTGGGAACAGTGTCTGAGGAAACAAGGCCAGGACTGAAGGTGGAGGTTGCCTAAATAAATCGATTGCATGTTTGCCGCCACCACCTCAGCAGAAGGCCCTGAGCACTGATGTTTTGTGTTGCCAAAACGTGCAGGGCCCTGGCACGTCCTAGCTATTTGGTCTCTGCTTGTCAAGTGTGCAGATGGTAGGTGGACAGGCCCGGCCATTCCAGGGGCTGAGTGTGGCCTCCCCATCCGTCAGCAGCCCTGGGTCATGGCCCCTTCGCTGCTCTGGCGGCTGGTGCAGGCAATTGTGTCAGTGGAAGGAGCAAGCTGTGTTCATTTAAGAATAGTTAAAGTGAAACAAGAGACCAGAGCGTGGACACACGAGTGTGTGGACAAATACACACTCTAGGAGAATCTGTCGTTGTGTGGATAAGGCCAGGTTGGCCCCTCTCAACCAACTGAGGGGTGAAGGAGAGCTGGTCCAACCTGTGTTCCACTTCCCAGCCCCGCACCTTGGTATGAGGCTGGATCTGTGTCTTGATCTAATTCCTGCAAAGACCCCGGAGGGACCACTAATTGCCCTCTGTGAGGAGACATGTGGTTGTCATTTGGAAAAGTCTCGATGAGGGAATTTGTGCATTAATCACAGGATAGATTTTTTTTAGATGTGCAAGTGCATGAATCACTTGAGAAATTTGCTGCCTGCCCCTGAAGGAATCTGGTCCCGTTGGGCAGTAACCTTACCTTGCTCTAGGGAAACAAATCTGTCTTAATTCAGTGCCAACTGAGAACCTTCTCGGCACCAAGAAGAGTGGTAGGTTCCTGCGGGTTCAGGAAAGCAGACCATGCACTGCCTGCCTTGGGAGCTCACAGGCTGGGGCCAGCCATTTCATGCATCTTGCGTTGCATCAAGTGAAGTGTGCCTGAATCCTGGCTGACATTGATTCCAACCCACTCTAAGCTCCTCATGACAGCCTCATTCTGTGTTCTTGCTTTTCCTCTGGACCCAGTCTGCCTGTATCAAGTCCCCTTGGGCTTCTTCCTGATTGCCACTGCCCCATTAACCCTCTGGATGCCTGGTGTCCTTGTCCTTGACTTCTGCATGGCCTATTCTGACCCATACACACCATAATCTCTGTTGCTCTCACTTGCCACACTAGACCTAATATTCATGGTAAAAGAACCATTGTGCAGAGCCCTGGGCAACTATTCTTACCCTGACAGGTCTTCATAACGGTTTATTAAACCATTAAGAAAATCCTCTGTGCATATAGGTGGTTTGGCAATGAAAGCACTTTCTGGAGTTGGCCAGCTCCTGGGAGAAATGATGCCAAGGTTGGTGGCAGGCAGCAGAGTGGGAGAAGGGATGATTTCAAGTAGTAGTGCCAGTTGCTTGTTTGAAGTTTAGAAAGTACACGATTAGCCCCCTCCTTTCTAAGCTCTACATTCAACCCCAGATGTTACCTGAGTGAGGAGCTACCTCCTTCCTGGTCTGGTAGCCAGATCAGATCTGGAGACATCCAGGAAGAGAGGTTGATAAAATGACCTATCAAGTCGCTTTTCCTGCGTGTGACCCAGTCAGAACCTGGAGCACTTTCCAAACCCGTTTCCCCCTTCACCTGTCTGCCATAGAACCGTCCCCCTTCACCTGTCTGCCATAGGACAGTCATTTCCAAGTCCTGTACCTGCTGAGCATATCTGTAGAAAATGTCCTCCTCCCAGTCATCTTCTGGAATACTTGCCTGGATCAAAGGGAGAACACCAACATCAAATTTCTGGGGCCACCTGGTGGTGCATCAGGATACCAGAGCCTCCCCCTGGGTCTGGACAGAGGCTCCATGTAGCCATTGGGGGCACTGAGTAGGGAAACTGCAGCTTTTGGAAGCTGGTTGGTCCAGCATGGCCTTGGAGGCCTTGTCTTCTTCCCTAATGCTACCCCTTTGAGCCACCCATTACGAGCATATTGTGGTGTCTCTGTTGTCGACGGTCAGTGAAGAGGCAAGAGAGAAGGAAGACAGAGGCTCTTGGGGATGGGGTATGGTTGGTGACCCTGACAGCCAACCGCACACACACCTACCTTCATTTGTTTGAAACTCAAATTGCCGTCTGGCTGCCTAGAAAATCAGGGAAACAGTGTGACAAGGATGAACAACTCACTATTCAAAGGAGGGGGCCTACAGAGGGACCCTGGGGGCCTGGACATTGGTAGCAAGGCAGGCTGAAGTGGGAAGCCAAGGAGCCAACAGGTGTACTCTGGTCTACAAACCACTTAGTAAATGATCCCTTTCATAACCAGATACACATGTGTGCCACTGGACCACCAGCTTTGTCATGGGTTCCAACTCTGACTGGTGGCACAGAGGCTGCCAGGTATGCATAACCAAGAGGGTCTCATCCACACTCAAATGCAGACACTGCCATGGTTATAGGATGCCTTGGAGGAAGAGGGATAAGGTGCCCACCAAGGTCTGCGTTTGTAGACCATGGCCATTGACTTCGCATGAACACCCTCCACAGTTAGGCGCGCTCCCTCATTGATGAATCCCACATTCTGGCCACATTGCAGATAATTGCTGGCAAGCCCTTGATTGGCTTCCTCTATGTACAGCCACCATGCTCAACCACTTCCCCACTTCCTCTCATGCTTTCTCTTCTACCTGCCTTGCCTGCCCTTTGAAGCATTAGGTCTTCCATCGAGAGCTCACTCAATGCCATCTCCCCCAGGAAGGCTCCCTCTGCACTTCTTGCCAAAAGTGGGTCCTTCCCTCCCCACCTCCTCCCCACGCATGCCATGCTGCCTTTCCCTCTAGCAGGGACCCCATCCTGTTCGTGAGCGAGTGGTGGACACACAGCTTTTTCGCCACCCCCTCCCCTTTACGGTAAGCTTAAACGCCTTGGGCCCGCTGGCATCGGTTGCAATGTGTTTTTGTACAGTTACATAGAATGAAACATCCAGAATCTCCGAGGCTCTGTACCTGTCACAGTCTGGCATTTTCAGGAAGATGCGGGCCAAGAACTCAATTGCTTCTTTGCGGGCAGAGGCGGCCACTACGTAGGTCCCAGAGGGCAGAGTGAAGTGTTTGGTGAGGTTGCACTTGGTTTTAGACACTATAGCCTTTACACCACTTCTGAATTGGGAAAAAAATGTAGATGGCAATTTCTCCTGAAAGTGCTGAAACTAAAAGAACATAATAATGGTAAGAAATCACCCCTGCTGTATTCACGAGCCCCCGCCACCACAGACACCCACAAACTTCCAGACCTCTCTGCATCTATCAGAATGACATGACAGGCCTCTAAAAAGAAGGCAGCGCTCACCTGAACTCTCAAAATGTGATGGGGTTTGAATGTTAATTAATGGAGATGCCAAAAAAAAAAAAAAAAAAAAAAAAACAACCGAGGCAAATAAATGGGACCTGCAGTTTTATCTCAGCGATTCAACAGCATCTTGGTGTCTGGGTTTCTGTCACTGCTTGTCTATAGAGAAGACTTCCAGGAAAACTGGTGGGGGTATTTCTGGAGATGCTACGGTCGGTCCCTTCTTCTCTGACATTTCAGGGACACACAAGGCTCAGCCCCTTTCCGCGCCTCCAGCTCATCTTCCCAGCAGAGTCTGAAATTCTTTCTCATTGGAGAATAATAGGCCCTGATCATTTTCCTTTTATTTCAATATTTTCTTAGAGATAAAACAATAAATATAATGCAGTTCCTATTACTGGATGTCACATACATATTACATAATAAAAACCCCTTACTAAATAAATTTTCCCCAATACAGTCAAGCATGGGGATTCCATTTAGAATGGTTACATAGTGTGAAATGATTATTTGTGAGCTCTGCCTTGGGGAGAGCAGGGACGGGGAGAGTTTTGTTTTAGGGGGTGGGGGAAGGGCTGGGCGACAAGATGAGACAGGAGAGAGGCACTTCAGAGCAGCAGGGCTGGGTGGGACCTCCAGAGTGACCCTGGTGCTAACAGCAGCCCCAGTGTGCTGGAGCCTGGCTGGCTGGAAGAGGTGGGCTCTTCTCCAGAGTCAGCCCTGGCCTGTGGCTTGGGGGTAAGTGTGTGAGTGCATGGGAAGGCAGTGCATGTGCAGGGGTGTGTGGGTGTTATGCCTCCTACAGTCCAGAAGATGTGTTTCCTGCTCCCCTGCTCTCCCGCCCTCTTCCCCTCTTCCCTCCATTGCATCTGGGCAGCCCTGTCTGGTTCCCAATCCTTCAGGACCGACATGCTCCAAGGCAGTGGGAAGGGTGAGTATGTGTTGGGGAAAGGGGGCTCTGGGCCAGTTCTGAGGACCCAGCATCAGATGAACAAATGCCACGACCACCATGCACAGAGGCTGATGATTCCCCCGAGTACGGCCATTAGCCCTGCCTCTCATCCTAAGTCAGTGGGAAGTAGCTGTGCCCACCTTACCCATCAGGAACCAATACTTGAGGATGCTATCAGGGTTGCAGCCCTCTTGAATACCAGACCAGAGGGTTCGTGTCGAGTCCACAGGACCCCACCTCCAGACCCCTTTAGACCCGGGGTCTGCTTGGAAGGTCTAAGCTTGTATCAGTTACAGGACATGCAGGCCTGAACTCGAAGCCCTCGGACTTGGAAGAGGCAACTTCACCGACTGTGCCCATGAGACTGTGAGCCGTACCTGAGAGTCCACCTGTGGGAGGAGGAAGAAAAGCAGGTTGAGGAAGTCAAACCAAAACACAGGCAGGCGGAGTGCAGCAGCCCGCGCAGGGCCCCGAGCCCCATCCTCTGTCGGCCCTGCACCCTGGCTCAGCGCGGGCCAACAGGTCGAAAGTTTTCTCACTTTCTCTGCAGGGCTGTGAAGCAGACAGCTAGCCTGCTGGAAAAGCTGGAGGGGGGCATCGGTCGGGGAGAAGCTGAGAGGTGGAGACGCCCCGAGTCAAGCCAGCCAGGCGTAGCTGCCCTCAAGGCACTGATGAGATTCTGGAGAGGAGAGTGACAGGCCTGCAGGGAGGACAGCACCCAGGTCCGGCGCCTAGTCCCTGACACAGGTGCTCCAATGAGAAGCAAACTCCCTGTCCCTCAGAACAGGCCCACCGCACCCCTCTTGGGGGGAACATGGCTGTGCTGCTCAATGAGCGATGTCTCTGGCTCCATGACAGAAGGAAGAGCCGAGGCTGCAATCCCGTGTCCTGCCTAGTGTTTCTGTTCATGGGTGGGGTTTTGTTACTAGAATCCTGCAAGCCGACAGCTGGCTCCCTATTTTGTAGGCGTGGAAACTGAGGCTCAGGGCCCTCCCTGGTGGCACAGAGAACGCTGCACTGAGAAGCTAAGCCAAGCTGTGGCTGCTTCACTGCGAGTTCAACCCCCACGCCGGAGCTGACCCACAGGGCGCGGCAGACCTCTCCTGACTGCCTGCTGCTCCCCATTCTGATGCTGGTGAACCCTCTTGCTGCCCTGCACCTCTGGCCTGTACCTCATTTCTCTATGCATAAGTAAATAAGTCTTTAAAAAAGAAAAAAGGAAACCAAGGCTCAGCTGTCTAAGTGGCTTTCTTTGTAATTAAGACACAGTGCCAGCAGGCACTGCCCCCCAAACCCCAAGGGAGGATTCTGCAGAGGCAGAGGGGGAGAGCTCAGCCCTGGGGAGGTCTGGGGGGTGAGGTGACCTGGCGTGTCCTTGTCTCTCTCCTGCCTCTCCCTGCTGTCTGCACTTGATGCTAGGTGGAGAGAGCGGTGCTGGCAAAGTATTGGGGAGTCATAGGTGCACCCAAGGGCCAGAGCACAGTACATAGTTGTCATGTTCATTACCACCAAGCACCTGAACACCTTGCCACTAGGAGGGCTGTGGTGGTGGTGGTCGTGGAAGGCAGAGCCGAGACCCCCACCAGAGCAGCAACAGGGATGAACGTTCCCTCTCCCCACAGAGGAGTAGATGTGGGAGCCAGGCTTGTCCAACTCGATGCTCCCCTCACCCACACTGACACTCAGTCACGCTTGGCCTTGACTCTTGGCAAAGTAAGTAAAGGAGGTAAGTAAATCAAGGGATTTCCCCAGCAAATCTCTGGATCTAGTACAGCAATTAAGGCAGACCCAAGGGTGATGTCCAGACCCAGGGGTGATGTCCAGACCCAGGGGTGATGTCCAGTGGGGTAGCCGGCTCATGGGTCTCCCCACCTTCTAAGATGCATTCTCTGGGCTTCCCTCACTGCCTCTGTGAGCTAGCCCCCCCCACCCCAAATGAGCTCTGTTTACCATACTCTGGGGTGATTACCCTTATTTCTTGCCCCAAGTCCCAATTGATTCAGGTGGCTTTTAAGAGCTCCCCAATTCTCACCTCTGAAACAGACATGAGAACAAGCACTGGGCTGGCTGGGAAGGAACAGACACCTCTGGTTCATCAGACAAGACTACTCAATATCCTGGCCACGTCTTCCTTTTCCTGATGAGAGACCACTGCAGAGAGGGTCTCCTGGAGGGACAAGTCCTCAGGGTGCTATTCACCTTGTCGCGAATCTGGCACCCCAGAGCCCAGCGGCCTTGCAGTAACTCATTTATCCACGGTCTCTAGAGTTCAGGAGCCCCGGCAAGGTTGTAATCATCTCCATATTTCTAAGTGCTGTCAAGCCCATTTCTTTATTTTTCAGACAGAGATACATTCTATTTTTTTTTTAAGATTTATTTATTTGTGCATACAGAACTGGGGCACAGGCCAGAGGTGCAGGGGCGGTGAGAGGCTTCACCAGAGACAGAGTGGGGAGCAGAACAGGCAGATGGATGAAGTACACTGCTGAGGGGAGCCGCGGGTGGGTCAGGAGAGGTCTGCCAGGCCATGTGGTCTCCTCCGGGGCAGGCGGGAATCGAACTCATGCAGAAGTGGCTTTAGCTTCTTAGTGCAGTGCTTTAACCTGCTGTGCCACCAGGGAGGGCCCAGAGATGCATTCTTTACTCATCTGCCCACTTGGCTTAAAGGGAAGATTTCCTCGGGCTCCCTGCATCTGGATCACCTTAAACATCAAGGGTCAGTCTAGGCAGCTTGGAGACAGCTGGGTTCCTCCACTACAGTGGAGGAGAGGGGTGCTGTGCCCAGAGAAAGTCTCTCAGAAGTCTTGGGGCTCACACGGTATTGGTGGGCACACTGCCTTCAGGGTTATTCTTTGATAGTCTCACAGCATTGAGGCACCTCAAAATGTATTGTGCTAACCGCACCCCCAAATTTCTTTCTGCTTTTAAACTCATGCAATTAGGAGTAGTAACATGCTCAGGAGAGCAGAACCCAAAGGGCTCTTCTAGAGCCAGAGCCAGCATTTCTGGAGAAGCCACAGAACCAGAAAGGCCCGCACGTAAGCCTGGCAATGAACCCTGGGCCAGATGCTCTGGTCCCCATCATTCCTGCTGCACCCCGGGGAAGGCCCTTCATGTTCTGTGAACTTTGGCTTCACCTCAGTGAAAGTGCGGGAGGTTAGGGGCTTTGAGGCAGGGACTGTCAATCCTCTTGTGACTCTGAAATGCTGTTTGGGTCTGTACCACCCATGCCTTCTCCTCAGAGTGAGCACAGAGGGGATATGGCACAGCTCTCTGTGTGCAGAAGACCTCAGAGCGCTGCCTGCCCCTAAGTCGGCTAAGCCCTGGCTGTGAAGGTTGCCTTGTCTCAGCGATTAGAAACTGAGGTCATTCCTAGACATTCTGCAGCCAAACTCCAGCACAGAGATGCTGGGTGTGTTTGACTGAAGACTGGGGGGACATCTGGAGCACAGACCCCAGCTCTGCCACCACCTCTGACCATGTCACTTGGCCTCACTGCATGTTCCTTCAGCTCTGACGTGAGGAGAGGGGAGGCCCAGCATTGATGGTTACATCACCTCAGTTATTCAAGTCTGTGTGGAAAGACTATGGGGTATATGGTCTAAGAACCATTTGGGGTGCATTAAATTATGGGGGAAGGGAGGAGAAAGCAGAGGTTTCAGATTTTCTTCTCTAATATAAGAACTCAATTCCCTGATTACTTGCACTTGGGGTATGTGAGGTGTGGGGTGGGGAGACAGCCTCTTAAGCTGAAAGGCCGGTTTGGGGCTCTCCCTGGTGGCGCAGCAGGTTAGAGCACAGTACTACGAAGCTAAAGCCACTGCAGTGTGAGTTTCAACCCAGCCCATGGTGCGGCAGACCTCTCCTGACCTGCCCGCTACTCTCCTCAGCAGTGCACTTCGTCGATCCACTTGCTCTGCTCCCCACTTTGTCTCTGGTGAATCTTTTCACCCCCCTGCACCTCTGCCTGTACCCCAATTCTATATACATAAATAAATAAATATTAAAAAGAAAAGAAAAGCCGGTTTGAACTTGCATGAAAGGGGAGCAGAGTCTAGGGGAGAAGAAAACTTAAGCAGTGACCCAACAGATGCTTGCGAGCAACCACCAAGCTGGGCCGGGACTTTGGCCTAACGTGAGAGCACTGACGTGCCTTGGCTTCCACCCAGGACGGTATTTCCTTAAACTCTCCCAAAGTTTAGCTAAATATTCTCCAACATGCATGAGCTCGAGCAGCCCGGGGCTGCTCATCACGATGTAGATTTGCAGGCTCTGCCCACGGCGATTCAGATTCACATGGTTTGGGCAGGCCCCAGACCCTGCCTGCGTACAGCTGGCCTAAGACCAGACCACCTTTCTGAGTGAGAAGCATGGTAGCCTGCAGCATACAAAAAATGCTGACAGAGAAGGCGGGGCCCCGACACTGGGTGCAGGCTCACCTCTCCTTCTCAGAGTTGCCAGAGGAACTCTCCAGACTCTGAGTGTCAAGCCGGAGGATTGTCTCTACTGTGGTCCAGTGACCCCCTCCCCTGCCGCCTGTTCTCCCTGCCAAGGATGCACACATATTCTGACCAGGCCAGCCCCGAGCTGGCTTCTTACCTTGAACACTTCAAAGCTAAGCGGAAATTTCTCCTCTTCTGTTTTGAAGTCCCGTGGCATGATAGTGAAGGACACAACGACGTTGTTGCTTTGCGCATTGTCTGGCACAGAGAAGATGTATTGCACGTTCTTCTGCAGTCCTTCTGCATGAGAAAGGGCTGTTATGAGGGTCCCTCAGGCCCACTCAGGGTCTCCCACGTGGGGCTGGTGTGGTCCAGAGAGGCCTGGGGGGCTGTTCTGAACTGCTGTACTTGGAGACCTGAGGCCTGCATCCTAGGCCCCACTGAGAGTGATGGAGCTAGCTGCTTTATTTGGCGCGCCTCAGACTCCACCTCCTCAAATCAGGGAGGGGAGCTGACTCCCACTTGATGAGAATGTTTCTTAAGCTATAAGGTCGACGACTACTCCTATAAAAAACGAGTGAACCCAGGTAGGCACTGGTGACAGTCCCAGGACGTGACCTTGAGCCCCCAGGTGCTGGTGGAGATGGGAAAAGGGTGATTTATTGGTGCTGGATCAAGAAAGAACTCATGGAAACTGTTGTGTTCAAATGTATGAACAAAGTAGATCAAGATAGAACTGATACGTGCCAGAGGCTGGGCTACCAGCTGGGGAGCCCCAAAAGGTGTGTGGGGGGAGACTTAGGGGACCACGTGGCTTTTTGAGGACTGGGCAAGACGATGCACCAAGGAGCACAAAGCAGCACCTAATAGGTGCCTGTTCTCTGGCAGCCCTCCTTGCCCTTGTAGGGCATTATTAAAAATGGTCCCAATGTGTAAGTTCGGTTAGCTCAGACACTAAGGAAACACCGAGTTACTGCTTGGCTGCTAACTCCCTGATTCACCTCCCTGAGCAGCACCCTCCTGCGTGTGAGCCCAGAGCCCTCTGCCCTGGAGGGAGTTCATGTCCATGAATGAACCAAAATCTAGTCTGGCAAGCGCTCTCCAATATGCTTCCGGCCAATGGGCAGAACAACCACCCAGGTCATTACTACCTGCAGAAGTTCCTGGAATCACGCGGTCCTTAAATGCCATTTGAGACCATCTTTCACAGGCCATATGTCCATGGGCCAGGCTGATCGGAACTTGATTGCATATAAACAGGCAAGAGAAATTCTCTTGGAAATCTTGACATGACATCCTGTAATAAACAGATACACATCATTGGCTTTATCCCTGGTGCAGGGAGAGGGAATCCCATCAATGTACGCAAACTTTGCCCATCTGGGACAGTATCCTTGACTGACCATGGGCTACCCAAAGACCAGAGCCTCATTCGGGTCCACTCACTGTCATATGCTTCCCACTGGGGAGGACGAGGGCAGCGTCGATGGTGGGACCTGTATGTCACCTGGCAGGGGCCTTATCGCCTACCACTGTCTCTTCAACTCACAGATAAAATTGAAAGTCCTCTGGAGCTCAGCAGGATGATCCCTGACCTGTGATATGGGCCCTACCCACTGCTGCCAGGAAAAGCCCCCTCCCCTGGGGTCTTCTGTCAAGTCCATTGTTACGAATCCAGTGAATTCAATACCCGATATCCCACCTTGTGCTGTGATTAAAGTATAAGTATCAGCGCACCCTTATAAAGTACAGACAGCAGAAGTGGTTTTCCTTTTAATTCACATTTGTCTGTCTGATCCTTCGTTCCTTAGAAATAGCCGCCCTCCATATCTGTTGCATTTATTTGACTATGGCACTGTCTAGGCCAGTCCATCCTTCAGAGGAATGTCCATCTTCCACCTTTATGATGTGTACAGATGTGCGCTTTCAAAATATCTAGTCTCACAGAGTGGTCAGCTGATGGCACAGCTCCCAGACATCTAGAGTGGAAATCTAGAATCTAGAATCGAATCAAGTTGGTCTTTAGGAATTCATGCCAGGCGAAGCTGCAGAGTTCCAGAGCCCCAACATGATGCATAGAAAACACAGGTCTGGCAAACATGCACCCTGACCTCTAGGAAACTTCATTTCAAAGTGCTGGTGCCAACCATCCCAGAAAGAGAGAGAGCACAAAAAAGTCATTCGCCAGCCAGAGCTTCTGTGTCTCGCAGAGACCAGGTCTCTACACAGTGAATCTCTACTATCATAGGAGTTTAGGGAAGGGGATAGGGATTGAGGATTGGGGCAATAGTTAAAGATTTCAAATAGCATTTCCGAAAAGGACAAATACCAAAACTCGCCATCTTCCTTATTGTCATGTAGCAGGTTTTTCCGATGGTCTTGCATTTCCTTCCACTCCAGAGACCTGAGCATGGATAGAGACAATGACAGTGAGACTTCTCAGGGCATTTCAACTCGACCACACGTGGCCCACAGGCCCTCTGCATGGGGCCTAATTTAGTACCTGTGTTGCAAGCGGACAGCTTCATTGGTCTCTGTGTTCTGATGACTTCCAGACCCTATCCCCAGCCCAATTCTCTTGCCCAAGCTCTTGATGGGTACTCGCTACCACCCATCTCATGTCCGAACAGTGACCTTAATATCAGCCTGTCCCTAACTGCCCATCCTCTCCTCCTGTCGCCGAAAGAGAGCAGGAGTCGTCATTCTTTCTCATTACCTCCCCACATCCAAATTACCACCAAACAAATTGTGATTTATCAATTCTGCCTCTCCAGCCTGTCTTAAAGTCATCTACATACTTCTCTCCCACTGCTGACATCCTGGTTCAGGATCACTTCGCTCACACTCACCTCCTGGTCTACCTCCCACTACTTTCCTCTCTGTTGTCCACACTGCCATCGGAATGACGTCTCTAAAACAGAAATCTGTTTCTGGCATTTTCCTGCCTAGAAACACCATGGGCCTCCTTTTACTCTCAAGTGATGTCCAAACTCCTGAAATTGAACCTGGGTCTCTGTCATGCTCTCCAACTTGATCTGAGTGGCTCCCTACTTCCCCTCCTCCCTGTGTCCTTGGATTCCAGGTCGTAAAGAATGTCTCCATCTCCTACATACCCGCCTCCCTGCCCTTGATGCTCAGCACGATGCTCCCTCTGCCTGGAACACTTCTCCCTTCATCCTATAACGCAGTAACTTGCACTCAGTTTGCTCCTAAAAGTCACTTCCTCTGGGAAACCTTGCTGGCTCCCCCATCGTACCCTCACTCCACCTTGGAGCCCCCACGACTCGACTCCTGCCCCTTCCTTGTCTGGGCTTAGGGTCCCTGTTACTGCCTCACTGGACTCCAAGAGCTTAAGGGTTTCCCTGACCACGATATCACAGGGCTTTAAGGCAACACCTTCACACACAGGGTGCATGAATATGCTGTTTTGCTTGCTTAGTTCATTAAGGCAACCCCATGCGATAGGATGATGTAATCTAGAAGCTAGTCCCAGGGTCCACGGTGAAGCGGAGACTCCCCAGGCAGAGGGGAAACTTCACCCTCTCACAGTAGAAGCTCGCTCCTTGCCAAGGAGTCCAGGGCACAAAACATAATGAGATCTTTCTCTGGAAGTGACTTGCCTCCGGGCGCTGGGTCACCACTGTCCCTGCGAGCAAAGGAGGGCCCACCCCTCTAGCTTCCAGCTGCAGGCTGAGCCTGTCAGATGTGTTATTGTAAAATGGCAATTTTATAATTAAGTGATAATTACATTTTCTGCAGTGTGTAAGGGAAAATAAATGTAGTGTAAATCAATATGCTATCGATTCATGCAAGTTTGCCTTTAAGTGTGTGAGACTGAAATTTCAATTATGGCAGAGATTAGACATCCAGCTCTCTCCATTCATCTCTACTCATTAAAAAGGACAGAGGGATTTGATCACCTCCGTGGAGGCGCTGGTTAGGGGCCCCCGGGGCTTCCTTTGGTTTCTGGGGGACAATGTGCCCCTCAACCTACAGCCCCCAGAGTACATGTTCCCACAGAGTGGGGGCGCCAGCTGCAACTCCTGTTTGACCTGCTCACATCTGTTCCTGTGCAAGGCCTTTGTGACCCCCCAGCTGGCCGATATGAATCTGAGTCCCAGGCTGGCACCAGCTCCCTGGGCAAACTCCCTGCACTTCCTCCAGGCTCCTTCCTCGGGCTGCTTGCTGACCCTGGGTCTCTACAGAGTTCCCAGCTCAGGCACACACTTCCCACCTACCTGCTCATTTCTTCTGGAGGTTGAACTCAGGTTCAGCCCCATCCAGGAAGCTTTCTCTGAACATGCCAGCCATGGCCAGCTTTTTCTCCTGACACCTGTGCCCCCACCTGCCTTCCCTGGTCGGGTGGTATTTAGCATGGGGGTGTGGGCAGAGCACCGACGCCTGAATCCAAGCCTCTCCTCCTAGCCAACGGGCACGTGGCACCAACTTTGACCTCTCTTCACTGCTGCTCGCAGGAGCAAGACTTGGAACAGGGATTTTTAGCTAATTGTATTTTCCCCTAGTCATGTTTGCCAGTTTGGGGGTACTTCTCGGGATGGAGCGCTGGAAGAAGCCAGAGGTTATTAAGATATGCACTGGAAAGAGCAAAAGATACTCCTGGAAAGAAGACAGAGGCAGGATAAAGGGAAACCAGCAGCAGTTTGGCTCATGGCCCAGCGGTTCATGGTTTTGCAAGTTTATTCCCCTTCTGAGAAAGAGATTTGGCTGTCATGTTCTTAGGGGCATCTGAAGTGACACCCGGGTTCCCTTTCTTCCTTCTCCCTTGATTTCCTAATCTCCACCCTAAGAGGACATTCATCACACCTTGCCGAGGCCCACTTCAGCCAGGCCCCGATCAGCGGTGGGGTTCACAGGGGGTCAGAGGGTCCCTGCCGCAGTCTGCCTGGGCCATCAGGTCAGGTCTGGGTGGCCAGAATCAGGCTGCTGGCCAACCCTGCATCCCCTGCCAGAACTCACGCTTCACTGCACTGGCGTCATGCTTCCTGGGGCCCGTCTTCCTGTTTGTCTCTGCCTTGAATCTCTTTTGGGTCATGTTCCACTTCTGGCCCCCCACACCCAGTATGCGGCTGTGGCCAGGCCTGGTCTCTTGACACTTTTGGTGGTTCCACACAGGCACTCAGAGGCAGGCGAAGGGACCTGTCGCTGTCCTCTGTCCCCTCAGGACCGAGATCCCATTCTCAGCCAGCAAGGGGCTGAGAACCAGGCGTCAGTCCTCCTGGAGGCTGGTCAATGCCAAGCCAGTTCCCTGGGAACCACTGACCACACAGCGGTGTCCCCTCTGTTAGGTGTCCCCAACCTGCTCTGAGGAGGTGTCAGCCCAGGCACTGGTCACACCTGGGAGTCCCCCTCTGTGGACAGCACAGGTGACTCTGAAGTGCCGCATGAAAATGTCTTACAGCGCTTGGCCTCAGTTGTCCCAACATAATGCCACGGCACCCCTGGATCAAAAGATTCCCATGGACTCCCTCTACGTTTGCGGTTCCTGCTTCCCATCTCTCTCTGCCAAGCAGAACTTGGCTCCCTCTTATTATTACTTGGTGCTTCCTGTTATTTTTTCCTAATTCTGCTGTGGTTCACAGCTCTGGACTATAAACTTCTGGATGGCAGGCACTGGGCTTACCATGTATCTGTATATATCTCACAGCACCCACTTAAGGCCGTGCACTTAGTACAGAGAGTACACAGTAGGTGTCTGCTGGGTACTGGGTGGACAGCAGCCTAGGAATGGGAGAACCGACAGCCACACAGGGGTGTGAACTGGTCAGACCTGCAGAGCCACCCACCACAGGGGAGACAGGTGTCCCCCCCCCTGGGGGAGGGGCCCTCTGCACACGGGGTCCCTGGAGGACAGAGAGAAGTTTCCAGAAGCCGTACCCATCTTTCCAGCGGCCTCTCCACTCAGTTTTGCCCCAGGGGTTCCACAGGCGGATCAGATCTTCCCAGCCCCTCCGGGAGCGAATCTGTAAAGAAGAGAAAAGGGACCTGTCAGGGCTCTCCAGCAAGTCGGTGGAGGGGATATGAATGCAGCTGCCTCTTACCTCCAAGGACTAATTTAACTTCTGACCTCATTTGGCTGCAGCCAGAAAAAAAACACTGAAAGGGGAAAAAAATCAATGTCGCTGGCGCCTGCATGGAAATGGAATGAAAGAGGAGAAAATGGCCCCTTTCTGCTCAGTGCGGGCTGGGCAGGTGTGACTTCATCATTCTGTACTGCTGCATCCGAGGACTGGGGGAGCCGAGACTTCACAGCAGATAACTAGTGGGGGATGTTGCCGCAGCCAGCCGAGGGAGCGCTTTGCGGGTCCCCAGCCTCCTCGGAGCCCAGGACAGCTGGCATCTCTATTCCAGGGGCTCCAACACTTTCCTGCCCGGGCCGCTGGGGCTGTGTGAGTGGCCAGGATGTCCCACACTGCCCTGTCCTCCTGCAAGCCCGGCTGGAC
>NW_004567121.1:24345453-24412613 GCF_000260355.1 Condylura cristata | reverse complement strand
GCTGGACGTGCCCCTGAGGCCCTGCTTCTCTGTGAGCCAGACGCCCGGATGGCCTGAACTTTCTTCCTTTCCCGGGAAACCTCATCATCTCTCACTCCCAGATCCAGAGACTGTCACATTTGCTCCTTCTGGCCATTGACGCCAGAGCGCAGGACTGCTGTAACGTTATAACCAAAGAACCATAACCCTTTGAACTTAAACTCCTAAGTTCCACAGCCCGAGCCTGGTGAGAGGAATTAACACGTGATTGAGCTGTAGCTGTAGTATTGATCTGTGCTAATGCTGTCTGAGGAAAGAGAGGCCGGAGGGGTGAGGGAAGAGGTGAACTTTTCAGTGACTCTAGGTCAGAGGAGGCTGAGAAATCCGGAGTGGAAGAGCACCATGAGGAAAAGAACCTCTCTGGAGAGAGGGCTAAGAGCAGGCACCAGCTGGGTGCCCAGTGTTGTACCCCGATCCGTGAGACGCACCGCCGAGAATAAGGCCAGTCTGCTGCTGCAATAGCAAAGGAAACTTTAGTACAAAAACTTTAATACAAGCTCGAGCTTGGACCCAACGCAACCAGCAACATCAGGTTACCGGGAAGGGCCCCCGACAATAGGCGAGTACAGATTATATAGTACTTGCTAGCACGCAGGCCAGGGGGCAGTTTCTGATTGGTTGACCTTCACATGCTTTCCATGTATGTAGGTTGGCTGCTGGCCATTGTGATTGGTCCCCTGAAATGGCCAGATCATGTCCCACCCACACGTCACTCAAGAGGAATGCCTGCCCCCCCCCCCAGGACACCAAGCCCCCTCTCTAAAATGGCGGCTCTCAGAACTTGGCGTCAGTTATGTTCTTCACCCAACACACCTCACATCCCAGGTAGATGCTCATGTAACCACTGCGATGATGCAGCAGAAGAAATTGAGCATCAGAGAGGTTAGGGAACTTCTTCAAGGTCACAGAGCAAGCACAATGACCCAATTCTGACTGCATACACAATCAGTCTCCAAAACCCAGGCTCCCCAGTTTGGGACTGGGACTGGAGCAAGGTTACAGTGCTCCAGGACCCAGTCCACTCTCAGATATACATGCCCCTGACCTTGAGTTTAACTCTGACCCATCTGGCCAAGGCCCCTATCACCAGCCATAGGGCCCAGTCATAAAGAAGCCAGGCCGTCTGACAAGGTCAGAGCTTGTTGTCACAGAGGGCTTGCCTTGCTTCTATCAACGGGCACTGCAGTGCAAGGTGCTCTGGCTTGCAGTGCCACATGGGCCAGGGGATCCACACCAACAAAGGTTTCCTGCCCTCTGCGCCCCATGCCCAGAGGCGCCAGACCTGGTGCACAATGCATTATTAACCATCAGGACCTGACAGAGCCCCGGAACAGGTGGGGGGCAGGGGGCGGGGGGTTTGAGAAATGGCTGCCTCATGGCTCAAAGTGCTTAATGAGCCACTTTCAGAACCGAAGGGAGAATAGGAGGCTCAGCTGGTCACAGGGGGAGGGGAGCGGTCAATGATTGGAAGGAGCTGGAAGCGGAGCTAAATGAGGCATGCAGATAAACACTCACCCCCTTGCCCAGGGGAGTCACCGGCCAAGCTAGGTGCATAATAAAAAATGCCAATTTCATTTATCTTCCTGTCTGTGTCCCGCCTGGAGGGAGGATGAGCAGATTAAAAAGCACACTACATTTATGGGCTGGTTTAATCTTAGCACGTGTAGTCAGAGTTATGACCTTTTCTCCCTAGAGGAGGAATCTTTAACTAAGTCAGGTTCTTGAAGCCTCTTCTGACTACATCACTTCTTTAGGACACTCTGTGTCCTACTGGTGGCCACATGGACTTTGGTCAGGTGGCTGAGGGCCACATTCCAGGCTAAGGTCCCAGCCACATCTGGGAATGGCCACATCTGGCTCACTGGCTTCACCATCCTGGTTACTGACTGTCCAACTGGCCCTGGTCTCTGAAAGGTTCTCCCTGGGCACAGGTGACCCAAGTTCTCTATACTCAGACAGGAGATCCTCAAAGCACATCCTCACTGAATGCTAATTCCATGGTTAGTCCTAGAAATAATGGTTTCCTAGCTAATGGTAGGTACAAACCAAGCTGCATGGTAGGGTTCACGCAGGCCTCTTCAGAGCCTTTAAAATGCTAGTGTCCACTGGGCCTCTACAAGCAGAGAATAAGGTGAGCAACAGTATGAAGGTACCTGGAGGCTCTCTCGGGCTGGTGCTCCTTGGCGCTCATGCTGGCAAATGTTAGCAACAGCCAAACGGCCGGAATGGAGGACAGACTGGACGCAGGCATGGTCTGGATGGACTCCCACAAGCGCTTGTGTAAGGCACAATCGCTCAGGCTGTGAGAAGGCTGCCCAGGGGCCCTGGCCCCACAAGCCCTCACTTAGACTCCTCAATTTCCTTCCATGACCTTGACCCTGGTGTTTACATGGCCACTCTAGAGCCAGCGGTCACTGCCATCCGACATCCAGCCTCCATGGGGACTCATATTCATGGCTCTCGGGGCCTCTGGAGACACAAGTCCCTTCTCCCCCACGCCCCACATTCAGAGGAAACATCAGTGTATACCTGTAACATGACGCTGTGCAGTGTGGAAGTGGAGGCTCGCAGCGGACATCAGCACAATGACACGTAACAAGGCCTGTGCAGACGGCAGCCACATGGCACCGACGCCCCTCACCCGCTCCCTGCATGGGTGCCCTCCAGCGTCTCAGTGCCCTCGCCGTCTGGAGCAGGGCCCACAGCCCCTCAGGCGCCACTGCCAATCTATCGACTGGCACACGGGATGAAGGACCTGCTGCTCCTCGCTTGTGTTTGCCCACTTCTGGGACAGACGCTGTGGGAGCACAGTAGCTGGAGGCGGCCAGGGGTGATGGCGGTCTGACTGGTCCCCACTGGGAACTCCAAGGGAGTGTAGGGCCGCCTCTTCCTTGCTGTGGGAAGCTCTGTGCAGCTCCTCACACATGTCCAGGGCACACACTCACTCACGGATGCGAGTACGCTCAGGCGCAACTCAGCACCCGGCACCAGGGACTTCCTCTCTCCCAGGTGTTGGTCAGGGAAAGCGCTTTGTTACTGATTTCCTTAGGGACACAGGCAGGAGACAGCAGAGACCGTGTGTGCTTTGTGATTAGAACACTTACCAAACCTGAGACCATGGAGCAACTGGCTTGAGGGGAGTGGACAGGAGAGACAGATTGCTACAGAGAGCGGGGAGGCAGATGTGAGAAAGCTCGCCCAAAACAGAACCTGACATCGCATTCCTGGGCCCCTACCTACCTGTGGAAACGCCTAGGAGTTTGTGCTACGGTCTCCTAAGTTCCTTTATTAGACCTCAAGAGTGCTGGGGAAGGTTGAGCGGGGAGAAGACCACAGCGAGACCACCATGGGCCTCCACATGTGACAGGTTCATTACAGATGGGGACAGAGGAGATGAGGGCCTGAGTCCAGCCCTGCAGGCAGCTGGGTGGCCTGGGAAGACTCTCCTTCCAGGCCTCAGCTTCTCATGTGTAAATTGCGGAAGCTGGCCTTTGCTGGTGTTTTCTCAACCAAATATACCCACACAGTAATTACGGGCATTTTTATCTGCCCAAAGTCTGTTGGAAGAAGACTGTCCCTGACTTCCCTCCTTCCGTAGGAATCAAGTTTCACTGGGCATATGGCGGCCCAGCTAAACAGCATGTTTCTCAGGCTCCCCTGGGGCTTGATGTGGCCCCGTGATTAATTTCAGGCTAATGGGATGTGTGAGAAAACAATGTCTGCCTTTCCAATTCATGCCTTCTAGCTGGTAGATGGGTGTCCGCCGTTGGCCTCTTTCTCTTCCCCTATCTGGGAATTGTGGGCTCACAGGCACATATTGTGAGTGGAGTGTCACCTACCACCTCTGGAATCACCTGCTTACCTGTGAGCGTGTGAGAGAGACAGACAGAGAGAGAGAGAAAGAGAGAGAGAGGGGAACTTCATCTTGCTGGAGTCTTTGCATTATATTTTAGAGAGTCTTTGCTATGACAACTCAGTTGCATGGAACAAATAAACCCCATTAGGGCAGAACTCCAACCAGAGGCAGTCAGCTTGTTTATTTCTTTGGGCGGGGAGATCATTGCTTCTCCTCTAGCTTAGTTATATACTCAGCCTATATTAGATCAGTTTAAGGATAGCAAGATCTTGGGGTCAGGTGTGTGTGTGGGGGGGGGGGCGGGTGGGTCTTGAGGATATTAGGCACCAAAACTTCTAGATAGAAGAATGAGGCTATCTACGATGGACTCGACCATGGGGCAGGGGTGATGGGCATTTGCCCCACGGTGTGGGGCTTGCTGAAGGCATATGCTTATGAGGCCTGCTCAAAGGAGCAAGTCCAGGGGAGATTACCTGCTCTGCTCCAGTGACTGTGTAGGCGTGCTGACTCACTAGGCCGTTCTCCAGTTCCGTGTCCTGACCTGTGGGCTACAAAGTTGAAAAGTTGACTAAATACTAAGCTCACACGATTCCACAACTGAACGAGCAGCTCAGCCTAGGCTGGTCAGAAGCGTCCGGCTGGCTGGCCCAGAGGAATGGCATATGCTCCTGGTGTCTTTTCTAAAGAGCCAGGCTTTGAGGGTCACTGGGTAGCTGAGGGCCCAAGTACTTCGTATCTCATATCACCCCATTACTGATAGAGCCCCACCGAGTCCAGAGGTCAGGGATTTTTGCTCCTCCAGTTACTCATCATCAATGACACAGAAACGTGTCTACTGGATATTTAGAGGAGTCAGGGACACCTGGCCCCCCAGTACTATGAGTAATTTAAATACATCTTGCCTTGGTGGGGTGTGACTCGGAGCCCACATGTTTAGTAGAGGAAACATGGGCACGGGTAGGGACATGGCTGTCTCCAGAGAGACCCATAACCTGAGGGTGGACCAGCCTTCCCGAATGGGTCACAGTGCCTCGGGGGCCGCCTTTCCAGAGGCCTGCTTGCCCCTGCTCAGGGGGAAAGCGCCAGGCAAAAGCTTTGGCATGGGACAGCAGCACATGAATCCCTGATCCTGAGCATTTGATATAGCCTCTCTGAGTCCATTTCCTCGTCGATAAGTGAGTTCTGCAGGATTCTGCAAAGGTCGGGCTGTTGTGTGCATTAATGGAGGCCATCTGGGTAAGCACAGCATCGGTGCTCTTGGTCACGGCCTCGCTCTAGCCAGGCTGCCGGCTGAACGTTCCTGGGTGAAAGGTGAGAGCGCAGCGCTTCCCAGCCAACTCACCCCCACCGGGGTGGCGCAGGTGATCAGGGATCCCGCCTTGGCCGCTGTCTTCACCATCATCACCAGGTCAGTAGAGAAGGAGTGCAGGTCGAAGCTGGTCACCACTCCTCCTGTGAGGTCCACCAGGGCATCAGCGAGGTAGCCGAAGTGCAGGTGGAGATAGGATCCACGGAACCTGGTGGGGAGTCAGATCAACCCTCACTGAGCCGTTGGGGAGGGCGGGGAGGTGGCTCACCTGACCTCTGCGTGATCCCAGGTGAAGTACTGCCAGATCACCTTGGACCTTGGCCACTCATCTTCCTTTCTCCTGGACGATAATGTGCCGATGTACCAACACTACTGCCTTCCTGCCCAGGGGCAGCTTCTCAAGTGCAACATTGTGTAGTGGTCAGGGCAGGTGTAGGAATCACAGGTGAGGGCCAATCCCAGCCTCGCCACACACTGAGCTGCGTGACCTTGAACACATGACTTAACCTCTGTGACTGGTCATATAGTATCGTGGCTGACATGGCAAGCCCTTAATAAATACTAGGGATTATCATTAGGGAGTGCCCAGTTTCCTGTTCAGATTAACAAGAGTGGTCAGCACATTCGGAGGCCCGGGCACCGCGCTAGGGGAGTGTTGAATGATGAGGGAGACCCATTGCTCTCCCCATGGAAAAAATACCGACATCCCTGATGCCTGCTGTGGCCACAAGCAAACCATGATCCAGGATTCCCATTCCCATTCTCACCTGCCACCCCAGAACCGTCAGCACAATCAGTCAGCCTCACCGCGGGTGCACAGGTGAGGATGAGTCTTACGTAGCACATCCCACGAGCACAGCACTTAAAGCACCACTTCATACCCTCCCGTTGGGGTTTCTGCATATGGACAGCTCACCCCAAAGAAAGCCTGTCTTTGCTGCCCTACTTCACCATCCTCCCAACTCTCCTGACATAGCACCCCTGTCACTTCTGAGGAGGCAGACAGGCCCCAGCCAGAGCCAGTGCGCTTGGGTCAACTCCTGACTTTCCTTTTAGACTTCTCAATCCTTGAGTAAGAGACCGGGCTTCTCCCAGGCTCCCTTGCCCATCTGGGGAATGGGCAGGTTAACAGCACCTGCCTGGTGACATTCCACCACTTAACACCACACAGCACTTGGAAAAGTGCCTTCGCGGTTGTGTTTACTGTCGCCTGAGCTCCCCCCACTAGTCTGCCCCTTGGTGACAGCACCCTGGGCCACTGTTTTCTTAGAAAGTTATAAATAATGACAAACCAGCTTTCCTGGCCTTCCCTGGGTGTCTCTTTGCTATGAGAGCACATGCATCACCTTGGAACAGAGAGGAAGCTCTGAGCCCAGCCTCATTCTGACTCCAGAAACCTAGGGGAGGCTTCAAAGAGGGGCACACCTCTGGTTGAGTGTTGTACAGGGAAGGAGAGTGGGCTGGCATTCCAGGGCTGAGGAAGCAAATGGGGGGTGCTCCCCAGAGCTGGAAGAGCACAGTGGCCCGGGACCTGTAATGGCTGAGTGCCACCCCAGGAAAGAGGCTCTCAGCTACAGAGAGTACCACTGAGGCAGGAGCCAGACAAGCCCTTTGTTCTGAGAACTTGAGCTCCTATCAGTAGGGTGAACTGGGAAGGACCCCATGGAATCCTAAGATAAAGTGGGGGTGAACCCAAAAAAAGACAGGGGCCAGGCTGACGGGAGCCCCTGCACTGCTTGCTGGTGTCAAGCCATCCAGTAGGCGCCCGCAGCCCCCGTCTCTGGGGGGTCCTTGTCAGGGGCCTGAGCGCCCCAGTCCTGGTGGCAAGTGGAGGCCAGTCCCGGCACAGCCGGGAGCAGGGGGAGCCCCTCTCATGGCTTTCTCTCGTAATGCAAAGCCAATGGGGGCCTGGAGGCTGCTCCACCGCCGGGACTACTGCTAATGGGGTCCGCACCTTTGAACAAGCTCAGGTGGGGTCCTTGGTCCGGAAAACAGTAGGAGCGACTGAATCAGTTCCTGGCGGTGGGGGGTGAGGCCTCCTTAGATGCTCCTCTCTCACTGAATCTCCACCACCTCTGTCATTATCACCCCTGGGGCTTACCCAGAATTCCTAAAAATTCACTTCAGAAATACATGTCAAGTAGCAGGACACCCCACAGCAGTGCACCCCATGAGTGGCTCTGGAGACTTTTAGTAATAGAAGCGAAGGGTCTATAGAGCCAAGGGCCATTCCTCAGAACCTCGAGAGACTGAGCTCCACTGGCTCGGAACTGGTTGAGGCCTTATTGTCGTATTTCCCCTCTCTGGCCCAGGGATATGCTGCCAGCTCTTCATGTTTATCTCTGGATAAGAGTGTTTGCCCAGTCGACCGTGGAACCTCCCAGTTCAGTCTGCAAGCCTGACTTGTTTGATTTCTCACACGCATTCTGGCGTTTGGTCTCAATTTGAGAGGGCTTTGTTGAAGGTACTAGAGATTCACAAAGACTGGGGTGCTGGCGTCCCCCAGCAGGACCTGCACTGGACAGCCTCTTTCTTCCTGGCCTGATTTCAAAGAGGGTGACACCAGGACCCCTCCAGAGAAGCAGCTGTCGGCCCTGCTCCAACTCGCCAGGCCCAGCCCCGCTGTGTCTCCGGCTTCGTCTGATGCCACGAGCCCACACCGTTCCCCAGTTGCCCCAGAAACACCCGTGCAGCGGGGAAGGAGTGGCCAGCAGCAGCCCTCTGGGGCCTTCCGCAGCCTCCCTCGCTCCTCCACGGCACTCACGAAGCCCGTCACAGTGGCAGCTGGGTGTTTTGACAAGGAGCTATCTCTCTGCTTTACACACAGAAGCTCATGAATCCCGCTGATGCTTCGGGACATCTATAGTAACTATTCTTAGCCTCCTTTGCTGACAGGAAATAGAAAGGAAGGAAAGATAGAACTGTGTTCGCCATACCTGTCACTACGCCTTGTCACCTGAACCCAGAAGTTCTGAGAGAGCCTCATTCTCATCCCTCTGCTCCAATCTCATTTGGGGAAAACATCTATCTGTCCGACAGTGATATGAAAGGGGGAAGAATTAGGATGTCTAAATCAGAGCCGGAAAGCTGCCAAAATGCTGCAGTTGCTAACTGCAGCCATTCATGAGGGCCAATGTGGGGCTATCAGATCTGGTTCCCCATCTCCTCTCTAGACTGTGAGCTCTGGGGGCAGGAGGGGAACTTGTAAGATTCCCCCTCCCCCCACATATGACTCACTCAATTCATTTTCAGACTCCCCAGTCATGGGATAATTGGAAATTTGGAGTCTGTGTGCTCCCTTGGAGGAAAAGAGGGTGACTCCATCTGGGTGAAAGGGGGTGTTCCATCTCCATGCTCTGGAGTCCATTGCTACAACATAGTCCCAAAGAAGCACAAAGACAAGATTTTTTTTTTTAATGGGACTAAGAGTATCAAGGGATGATGGACAAGAACATAACCAGAGAGAATATCTCTCCTGCCAGACTGTTGTCTAACCCCACGTGATTGTGGGCCAGTCGTGTCAGCTCTCAGGGTTTCAGTTTCCTTATCTTTCAAAGATGGGGGGGGGGAGGTTAACGTTGACTGAGGTCCCTTCCAGCTCTGGTAGGCTATAATTCAATTTAATTCACTTCTACATACTATGGTTTCCTTCTTTAATGGGGGGATTTTTTTTTGTTTTTTTAAGATGATTTATTTATTCATACAAGACTGGGGTGTAGGCCAGAGGTGTGGGGGTTGAGAGTATTCACCAGAGAGAGTGGGAAGCAGAACAGGCAGACTGGGTGACTAAAAGATACTGCTGAGGGGAGCAACGGGTGAGATAGGAAAAGTCTGCTAAGCCATGTGGGTAGCTCCCTGGCCAGGGATGGAACTCGTGCTGCAGTGGCTGAGGATAGCGTCATAGTGCTGAGATTTAACTCCTTGAGCTACCAGGGAGGTCCATTGAGGGAAAAGCTTTTAAATAGCTTTATAATTTGAAACATTTTATCCTTCTCTCGATTTCTTTAGGCCATTGAGTGTGAATTCTGTGTCCAGTTTCCCATTTCTTTTCAAGCAGAGTGATTGCTTTAGGTCAGCTGTTAACAAAATGGGGTCAAAGTCATCATTTCATTCTGCAAGCTTTCTAATTCTCCAAGTGAACTACCAAGCTACCCTCTTTTACATAAGGGGAAAAAAACGAGGCCCTGAAGTCATGAGGGCGGAATCCATACTGGAAAGATAATGGTAGTGTTTGTGTAAGTAGCTTAGAAGTGAATTAACCTCCCCAAATATATGGATTCACTCAACAACCTTTACTGTTATCTGTGCTTCATCCTCAAATGCAAATCAAGAGCTCTTCCTGACACTGGAAATGAGTAACAACTTTAATATTTTACAAGTCAGCTCAAAAGGAAGGATATAAGCAGAGGTCTTGAGATTCCTTGCCATTCAGGGTATGACCCCTAGAAAGGAGGACGGATTAGTGCCACTTCTCATGGGCATCAGAGTTCTAGAAGGTCAAGTGACTGACAACTTATCAGGTCAGTGAGCTACTCCCACCTGCCATCACTTTGTAATTCAGAGTCCTGGCTTCCCCACTGAATTCTGGGAAACCTGATTTTGAAACACTTTCTGCTGTTCATTTTCTCTTTACAGGTATGATCTTCTGTCCTGTCTTGCTAGAATTGCTTTCTAGCTCTTACACAGATGCTTGTGCCAGTCTCTCTAGACAGTGCCAAGCACAGTGCCTGGCCTGTTGTCTGGTAAACATCTGTTGCATCAAAGCAACCTAAAAAGTCTAAGTGAAACCTGAGAATTGGAGTGCTTATAAATCCTTCAGTTTGTCAATACCAAAAGGCAGTTTCTGAATCATGGTGATTGAGTCAAATCATGATGAGCAATTCCTGTCCCTGGATGCACATGGAATCTCAGAGCAGTCATGCCAGGCTCCTGCACCCTGACATCACTTTGATCTGACTTGCCCCAAGCTCATTGCTTGGATCACTCCCACTGTTAGGGATGACTTCTCTGTAAATCTCCTTTCTCCTCCCAGACATTCTACCCATTCTTCAAGACTTCACTCAATGTTACCTCTTCTTTATAGCCTGTGAATCAGAAAGTCAGGAGAGTTTCTCCCTCCTCTGCCTTTTCATCAGATGTTGACCACGGAATTATACCTCAGTTGGACCCCTAGACCAACCTTGAATTAATAACATTATCAGTGTACAACTTGCTAATCCCTGCCCTTCCCACTCCTTACTATGGTCTTCTGGGTCCTGCCTAATGACCCAAACATATTCTTGCACACGACTGTTTATGGAAGATGTTTGGCTGGGTAATAAAAACTCTGATGCTCCTGGGGTCATTATTTGCATTCAGCAGAGCTTCTGAGAGCCCCAGGACTGGCCAGTGGGGGGTACTTGTCAGAGAAAACAGCTAGGCAGGCAGGGTAAGCACTGAGGCTCTGGTCTGAGGGATGTGCCCATTCTTACTTGGCATAGGCTTTCTCCAGAAGGCAGGGCCAAAACTCTTGGTTGTCTCGGCGTGGATGCACAAAGAGGTACTTCCTGTCCACAATAGGCAGACGATCATCAACCACAACTTCCACCCACTGGCCACACTGCCAGAACTGGAAGAGACAGGAGGGTCTTAGTAGAATTGGAACAGGAATAAGATCCTGATCCCCCAGCCGATGCCAAACTATCACCACAGTCACACCGTGGCCTGCTCAACCAGCAATGAACTCTCTCCAGAACAAAATCCTAGCCCTGTAGATGGGCTGGGACAGGCATGTAATTTCCACTGGCAGATGGATAACATGCATCAACAGGCTAAGTTAGTTGAGAAAAATACAGGCAGGGAGGAAGGAGATGCAGGCGCTGGTTCAACTTTGCAATAATACCGGCATCGTTTTGGCAAGTTCTTTGTGAGCTTCAGACACATATGAGGTGCATCTTGTTCACAAAATGGCAGGAGAGGAGCAGATGCTGAATGATACAGGAGAATGGTAGTGGGACAAGGAGAGCCGCCTGGGAGCTACAGGCCCAAAGGCGCAGGCAGGAGGCAAACAGGTGGAGAGGAGATAGGGAAGGCATCCAGATGGCAGGGCCAAGGTGGGCAAAAGCTGGAGGCTGGATCACGAGTCCTCCTCTGGAAGACTGACAGCTACAACCTCGCTCTGGCCTCATGTCAAGCTGGCCCTGCCTTCAGAGCAGCAGAAATGAAGTTGGCTGGAGCTGCAACTGCTAAGAGCATAAATGAACCAGATGTTCCTCTCCAAAACAGACTGTTTTAATCTTCAGCATTCAACTCTTAATGGTTCACCCAGGGACATCACCAAATGAGGAAAATTCCTAACACAGCCAGGCTTTAGAGCTTTTTCACTGGTCTCCCCCACGCAGGGTGAAATGCAGGGCGTCCGGCTTCCGGCCTGAGCCTGGACAAAGACAAGTGTCTGACAGCTGGGCTTGGAGGACACCTGGGTGTCTGCCATCGATCATCTGCTCAGCAGTGACAGGAAGCTGTCCACATGGCCTTTCCACAGCTGGGTGTCCCAGATGTTGGGCTGTTGCATCCAGCTGAGGACACACTTTCAAAGTAGATATGGAGACTGACGTGGAGATGTCAGAGGAGACAAAACAAAGAAGATGTTTTCATGATAGCAAAGTGCAGTAGACTGTCCATGAGTGGAAATGTACTTTTGCCTTTAGTTTGCTGAGCAACAAACATTGAGTAAGATACTTAATTTTTGGCCTCAGTTTCCTCATCTTACAGTAAGAATAAGAACTGTGTCATGGGGCTCATAATTTGGGAGTAGATGAGATTGTGAAAGTAAGATTACAGTTTTAAGAATGGCATTTTTTGTTCAGCACCTAGGATAGTGTATGGTGCCCAGTAGACCATCAAGAAAGGAGTGGGCTCTTGCTTGAATGAGCTCCTGCAGTGAGCTGCCCCTTAGACATGGACCCCCATATTTAGTAATAGTAATGCTAAGCAAAACTTGCTCTCCACCTACAAAGGGATCAGCAGATCTGATGGTGATTCCTAGGCAGTATGTGAATAGTCTGCCCGATGGTCAAGAATGATGTCTCTATTTCTTTGGGTGAAAAGAGCTGGCATCTGATCAAATCTTTACTTTCCTAAAAGCATGCTGGTGCTGTTTGCCTACACCCAAGCTTCTGAGGGAAAGGATAAAAGTTGCCTGGGCATCGGGCCCTTTCTGGAAAACAATGACTGAGCTCAGAGCAATGAGAAGAGATGTGCAGAAGTCAGCATTGTAGCTCTTTCTAGGAAATGGGGGGACTTTCTACACCACCAAGAAAGACAGAGCAGCCTGGGCTCAGAATGCCTTCACCACTTGTCACTCTATCAATACTTGCAGCCTTGGGTAAGGGCAGACACAGACATCCTGTGACCTTTAGCTTACTTCTCAGTATGCTGTGAATCTGCAGCATCAATGTCATCTGACATTTCTTAGAAGACCCATTTTGCAAGCAGTTGGATTTCAGGAAGAGAGAAGGGGAGAAAAGAGAAAAGTAATGGAGGGAATCTTAGCTAAGTAGGAAAAGGAGGCAAGTCTTCAGACTGAATTACAGGCAAGAGATTATCAAAAAGCATATATCTGGATTTATTCTAGAGAAAATTCTGAACATTGAGGAGAGAGAGCCTTTTAGAAGCATGCAGCTTGAAAGAACATGTTGCATACAAAGTCAACAGAATAGATTCTCATTGCATGTTTTTCTCTGCAACAGCAGAAGCTAGAGACACTGTAATAACAGTTACAGATACTTAGGGAAAGAAATATGACCCAAGAATCCTGAACCCAACCAAAATATCCTTTTTAAAGATATATTATTTATTTATTTATTTTTTTAAAAGATATGTAATTTATTTCTTTATGCATACAGAACTGGGGTACAGGCCAGAGTGCAGGAGTTGAGAGGATTCACCAGAGACACAGTTGGGAGCAGAAAAGGCAGAATGATGAAGTACTCTGCTGAGGGGAGCAGCGGGCGGGTCAGGAGAGGTCTGCTGTGCCATGTGGGTCACCTCCCGGGCCGGGGATCAAACTTGCACTAAATGACTATGGATCGCTTGAAGTGCTGAGTCCTAAGCTGTTGCACCACCAGGGAGCGCCCCAACCAAAATATCTTTTCAAAGTAAAAGCAAATGAAAGACACTCAGGTAATCTGAAGAAATTATTCAGTGACGATGAGATCAGTGGGGATGGAATTAGACAAAACTGGAGGAAAAGCCTGAATGAAAGGGGAAAGAGACAATAGTGAGCAGTGAGCTATAAGTACGTGTTTTACAAGAATCATCCTTATGACGGACAGGAGATGAGATTGGTACTGAAGAAGCAAAGACATAACAGGCAAAGGTAAATAACAAGAGGCTCGAGCACCCCTAGGAGTGTCGGATAAAGGGGGACTCAAGGACACGGCATGGAGTGTAACAAAGAGGGACATCACGTAAGCTTGATTTTAAAGCCCAGACAGCAAGAACATAAACATTTGGGAACACAAGAATGTAGTAGGGAAAGGGTTAAGCCAAAATACTGAAGATATAAGATGAACCCTCCAAATTAAAGCTTTGAGGAAGAGCTCTGTTTTACCTCTTTCAGAATTTGCCAAATCAGCACAAGAAGTAAGCCAAGATAAAAGACGTCATATTGATAATACAACCTCCAAGTCACATGTCACAGATAAAGAAAGCTTGCTATCAAATATATAAATATATTAACACATATATGGATAATATATGTATATATATAGATATCTTGAACAATATAGATCTTCACATATGTTCATGAAGCATTTAGAGAAAATGTCATGGCTTTGTACATAAAATATTTAACAACATCCCCAAATTTGGAGGTTTTACTAATTATGTTCTCTTACCACAATTTAATAAACCTAAAACGCTAGAATCCAAAGACCATCCCTTATTAAAATGAACCAAGCTACAAAACCCTATCTTAAAATTAATAAAAGTTAGATATTTTATATCAAAATTTTATGGATACAGATAAGATCTCAAGGGAAATTTATAGCCTTGAAAGTTTCTTATTAAAAGAAGACTAAGAATATTAATGTGTGCACTTTTGGAAATCAAATAAAAATAATAAAAGTAACCAAGATAGGGCCCTCCCCGGTGGCACAACTGGTTAAAGCACAGCAGCCACTGCAGCACTGAGTTCGATATCCAGCCAGGGAGCTGACCCACATGGCGCGGCAGACCTCTCCTGACCCGCCCGCTGCTCCCCTCAGCAGTGTATTTCAGTCCATCTGCTTGTTCTGCTCCCCACTCTGTCTCTGGTGAGTCCTCTCACCCCCTACACCTCTAGCCTGTACCCCAGTTCTGTATGCACAAATAACTATTTTTGAAAAAGTAACCAAGGTAAAGTCAATGGGAATATATAAGAATAAATTAAAAGTAATATATAGAAAATAACACTACAAATTTAAGAGAAAAGAAAGGACAATAAAAGCCAATTGATTTATTAAAAAAACAACAGAATGGTTGGATTAAGAAAATCTGAATTAAGAAAAAAGGGAAGAGTAAAAATATAGCACTGAGATTGATAAAGTAGGTATCACCAAAGATTAAAAGAAATTCAGTGGAGTTTTAGAGAATCACATAAGAAATATTTTGGCAATAAATTTTTAACTATAGGTGAAACATAAATTTCAAAAATTAACTTCAGAAGAATGAGACTTACTCAAATCAATAGCTACTGAATACATTGGGAGTCCCATTTAAAAAGTCCATATGATTTACATATGATTTAACTGTCTGTTTTACTTTCAAAGAACAGATAATTAACAACCATTATTCAAATTATTTCAGAAGAAAAGATGTAAAGCTTAATGAGTTAATTTTTAAAAAGCTAGTACAAATCAAACATGGTAACAATAACATAAACAACCAGAAACTAATTCTACATCTGATGTAGATAGAAACATTCTAATGAAATCTTCAGCAAATTGAATCCAACAGTATTCAAAGGAGAGTATATCGGGAAAATCTATTACTAAAATCAAGAGAAGGCTGTATCTTACCCTCATCACTCTTACTCAAAATTACGATGCTCTAACTAACATGAAAGGCAAAAGAGCGAATAAGTTCTATATAGATCAAACAAGGAGATAAAATTACCTTTTTTTGAAGACAATGTTAGAAGAGAACCAAAAATCCAACTTCTACTAAAGAAAAAAATAGTACTAATAAAGGAATTTAGTAAAGTGGCTATACACAGTTTAAGACATGGAATCACATTCTTCCTTTCAGCCCTATCGAGTTAATTTTCATAACAGTTGGAAATCGGGGAAAATCTCATTCACATGAGCTACAAAATTATAAAATATTTGAGAATACATCCACTAAGAAGGGCACATCACCAATATGAAAACATAGCTATAAAATTGTATTGAAGGACATAAAAACTAGCTTTGAATTAATGGGACCATATCCCATGTTTCTGGAAAGGAAAAATTAAAATAATAAAAATATAATTGTTCCAAGTGAATGCATCACTTCATATCACAGTGGCTTTTTTTTTTTGGTAAGATTAGATAACTTTAAAATCCTCGTCAAAGAATACATGTATAAAAATAATCAAGTGTTCTGCTTTCTTTTAACACTTATTTATTTATGCATACAGAACTGGGGTACAGGCCAGAGATGCAGGGGCGGCGAGAGGCTTCACCAGAGACAGAGCAGGGAGCAGAAAAGGCAGATCATTGAAGTACACTGCTGAGGGGAGCAGCGGGCGGGTCAGGAGAGGTCTGCCACGCCTTGTGATCACCTCTGGGTCAGGATCCTACTCACACTGACGGCTACAGCCAGCTTGCAGTGCTGTGTCCTAACCCGTTGTGCCACCAGGGAGGGCCCTCAAGGTATTTTTGAAGAGAGAATAAAGAACAAAGAAGGGGCAGTTGTCCTACCAGACGCTGGGATTTAAAGCTGCGTTCATCAGCACACCCAGCTGTGGCACACAAAGAGACACAGAGCTCAAAAATGTGCCAGATTCTGAATAACTCCTGCTAATTATTTCTGCCATCCCTTTCTACTTACACAGAAGCATCCTAATGCTCGTCTTTCCTATGTGCTTTCAGATCTTGGACTCAAACCCTTTTTTGGAGACACTCAGACACCACACAATGACTTCTCCACCTCAGGCTGCCAGGCCAAAAGAAAACTAAAAGCCCTGCCCACCCTGTGCTCCCAGAGAACCCCACGTAGGGACCGTCCCAGCCACTCACTTACCCGGAAACGGAAAATCCCTACATATTGGTGTGAAAAGCTTTGGTCCAGCAGGATCTTCTGCAGATACTGCGGGTTCTGCGTCAAGGCACCCAGAGCGGCCAGAAACCAGCAGTCTCCTGTGTGGAGATGAACCACAGGTGAGGGTCAGGCGCGTGGAAGCCCAGCCCATGCACTTCCCAGTCTGCCAGCAAAGCCTGCATCCCTCTGTCTGAATAGTGCACTTCTTCCCCTCCATGAGCGAGCGAACTGGAGGAGGGATTCCCTGGGACTGGTTCCAGATAGGATAGAGAAGGGCTGGTGGGCATAGAGGTAGTGATGAGGTGTTCTGGTAATGGTGGGGTGCTCATGCTGGGGGTGGTGAGAGTGAGTGGGGTGGTGATAATGGTGCTGGTGGTGATGGGGGGTGATGAAGGGTGCTTGGGATGGGGTGGTGAGGATGATGGTGGAGATGGTGATCATGGTGGTGAGGGGTTTGTGCTGAGGATGGTGATTTCAGTGGTGTCCAGCACAGGCCAGAGTGTCCCAGCCAGGTTTAGGCAGGATCATGAGCCAACTTGCCTTCTGATTCTCGTTTGTCAGAAAGGCCAGAGCAAGCATACTGTGTGAGTGAACAACTCCAAGTCTGTTCGCTGCCTCCCAATTTCCTGTCCACTTTGCCCTCCGCGCTGAGGCCTCTAGGTCGGGGCTGGGCTTGGCCACAGCCAGGCCTCCTCTCACGGCTGACATTCCCCTTCCCTGTTACACCCTCACCAACAACTAGGTTTATGGAGTTCTGGTGGGTGATAAGAGGTTGATAGCCCTGGATTCAAAGTGGCTGCAAACCCAGCACTGTCACTTAATTATATGACTTTAAGGAAATTATTTTACTTCCTGGATCCTTCGTTTCCTCACACCCAGGAGGGGTATGTTGCAAAGCACGAATAAGCTTGCTCTGCCGGGCCTCTAGTTTGGCACTGCAGAAGCTCAGCAAAGGCTTCACCTCCTAGGCCTCACGTCCTCTGTACTATCTTCGAGAGCTGATGCTTCTCTCTACTCAGACTGAAGCAGTGTCTACTTCCTCCCTTTCTGTGCTAATTCCTCAGCTCGGATGGCCCTGCACACTGACCACAAGCCGACAGCAGGCTGCAGCCTGCACTGTGAGTGACCCTTCCAAGGAAGCTCTGAGGGTGCGGCCCGGCCTCCTCAGGAGCTGGGGCAGAACCCCAGGTCTGGGTGGGCACCACCCTCTACCCCTCTCTACCTGGGCTCAATATGGCACAGAAAGGGAAGAGGTTGAGTTACCTGCCAATCCTTGTTGGATGTCAAATCTGCTGGCGCCTTCCAGGATGAAGTGAGGGGAGCCATTTGATAAATCCTTAGGAAAGAGGAGAACAGCTTCATTGCTCCCTGTCCCAGCGGGTACCCAAGACTCTGCTCTTTGAAAGAGAGAGTCAAATCTTAATAGATGCTTAAAACTGGTGTTAGGAAAGTCCCTCTTGTGCTTCCAGATTTATGTTCGGGGTGAGCCAGAGTCCAAGGGTGTGTCTGTGGTAACTCACAGAGGGAGCTCACAAGGCCAGTCACCAATGCCTACTGCACGGAGGGAAAATGTAAGAAGGGCTTCCGATGCTCACATCAAACGATAAGTCCTCCCTCACCCAATAGGTGTTTTAGGGTGAGGTCATTAATGACCAAAAATGAAGCTAATAAAAGGAGACATCTAATACAGGAACTTTTTATAAACATAACAAAGCTTTCTTTGTGACATCGCATCTCTTAGTAGTTAACTTGGGCCTTCCGGGCTCCAGGTTCAAGGGCAGCTGCCTGCTGTACAGGATCCCGGTTGCCTGCTCCTCAGGCCTGTGCACATTCTCTGGCTAATTCACAGGCTGGCTCTAGAAGACCCTGCGCCCCGATCTCAGGTTACTCAGCATTCAGTCACTTCCCAACCTGCAACGACATGTGCCTGAAGCCACAGGGAGGAGGACCAGAGGGGTCTGTGGGGGACTTGGGGGGCTCTCAGTAGACATGAGGAGGTCGGATTTCCACAAGGGGCTCCCTAGACACTCTGGGGGACACATGGGGTGGCCCAGTATGCCCTAGGTTATCCTCGTGCTTCTCCACATGGCCCTTCCTGGCTCTGCATCGTACACATGAGCCAGGTTTGGTCATTGCTCTGGTCATTTCTGTTTACAGTGACAAATACATCCCCAGAGAGCAGAACTGCAAAGTGGAAATGGATTCATTTGCTCCACAGCCATGAAAATACAGAGTGGGCCTAGGAAACCTGCCGGCTCTTTGTCAACTGAGTTTCCTGGTGGAGGTGCAAAGGGGAACAGATGTGTACCTCTGTCTGCAAACACGGGACCCAGCTTACTGGTGAGGGCTGCTTCCTGTGCTGAACCACCTGTGCTGCCTTTTGCAAGATAAGCACCCCAGTCAAAGGGCCAGGGAGAAGGCACCCAACCCAGCCTTTGGCTGTACCCAGGGCCAGGCCAGGCAGAACCTGGGGGTCTCCCCAAAGCCAGCAGAGCAGAACTCTCCCCACGGGGGACTATGTATGAGTGTGGGGGAGGAGTAGGGCATGGAGGGCGAGTCTCCCCATTGCAAACAACACGGGCATTTTGCTCTCTCATTGATGCCTAACCTCCTGCTCCCCAAGATCCCCCACTCAGGGGAGTTAAAGAAGAGGGAGGGCCCTCCCTAGTGGCACAGCGGGTTAGAGCGCTGCACTGGGAGCCGAGCCATGGTGGCCAAAGTGCGAGTTCGATCACCACCCTGGAGGTGACCCACATGGCGCTGCAGACCTCTCCTGACCTGCCCGCTGCTCCCCTCAGCAGTGTGCTTTGTTGATCTGCCTGTTCTGCTCCCCACTCTGTCTCTGGTGAAGCCTCTTGCCACCCCTGCAACTTTGGCTGTACTCCATCTCTGTATACATAAATAAATAAATCTTTAAAAAAAAAATAAAGAAGAGGGAGGAGGCTACTGAGTATTCCAGCCAGGAACAAAGACAAAAGACAACTTTGCTGGGCTCCCTGACCCCTCCACTCCAGCTCTTTCAGCATGGTGGACCTGTCCCTCTGGGGGGTGTGGAGGGAGGGGGGCTGAGTTGGGACATAGTTCAGACAGGGGGTCCAATACTGCCTTGGATTCGTCCTGGTTACCAGTAACTTCCTTTACTTTACCAGGCCTTAGTTTCCCGGCGTGTGAAATGAGAAGGTCATCATCAAACACAAGGCCAGTTGGGAGCATCAACTGGCAAAGCCACCGACACCAGCCACAGGAACCGAATCCCACAGAGGGCTTGGAGCTTCAGTCACAGATTGTTGCCCACAGCCTGGCCAAGCAGGAGTCTTTCCACTTTACAAGCGAGGGAGGTTGTGAAATATTTAGCACAGAATTGAGTAGGGTACATATTCAAGTTCAAACAATATTGATTCTCTTCTTCTGCAATATTTGCAAAATTAAAAAGACCATTTTCATAGACACACCGGAGCCTCAAATGCTTTCATTATTAAACAAGAAGAAGAAAGAAAGAAAGAAAAAAAGCAGTCAATGCATAGGTGTTAGAAGAAAAATTAAAAACACAACTAAAAGAGCCTCACCAATATGATAGGAAAGTAGTGATAGAGAAAACAACTAGTAAATTATAAATAGAAAAACAGCAATACCAATAAATCAAATCTCCTTGAGAAAGAAGGTTTACATCGATCTAACTTTTGACAAGTCCAGTAGAGAAATCTAAATAAAATTAGAAATAAAAATAGGGTTTAGCAACCCCCCCAAATATCATGTAAAGTTCTATACAAATCAACTTAAAGATACTGATGATTTCTGAGAAATATAAGCATAACCTCAAATGACCCAAGTTAATAAATAAACTGAAAAGAGCAGTAATTTAGGGGAAGTAATTTTTTTAAATAATATAATAATTTATTTTTACATCATTTTGTGCCTTTCCCATCTCAGTTGCAATCCCTGTGGGCTTCCCATCACCAAACCACCCAGGTGCCATCACCACAGTCCAGTGCAGTTTAGGGGAAGTATGTTAAAATGATCAAAGAATAACTCCTAAGTACATATGATTTCCCCATCCAGTTCTCTCAAACCTTTGGGAATAGACAATCACTTACAGGTTTGGTTTTTTAAAATAAGAACCCTGTCACCATTTCCTTTAAGATGATGGCACAGCCTTGATACCCAGTCTAAGAACGAGAGAACACAAAAACAGATTTTAAAACTGACTTCACTTATAGAAACACACCAAAATAAACCACTCAGCCAATAAATAAACAATAAATTGTAAGCCTAACCCAGTATCATCAAGTAGGGTTTGTCATAGACCTACAGGAGGCCAGGATGGGTTCACATCAGGACCTCGTCATATACAACAGCACTGATCAGGGTGTAGTCTCAGAAAAACTGAGCAATTTGCTCCAGACCCACAAGGAGCCGTGTGTAATCAGGCAACCTGTCTCTCAAGCTTAGCTCTTCCCATGGGCCGTGTTGACAGGCAGGGCTGCCGTCAGCTGGTGGACTTGTCTTGGAGGGCTCTGAGCATCCAAGGTACATGGAGGAAAGCTGGAATGGCTATTTTTACAGATCAAGTTGACTGGATCGTGGGGTACCCACATGTCTGATGAAATATTATTTCTAAATGTGTCTGTATGAGTGTTTCCAGGGGAGATAAGCTTTAGAATCAGTGGATTCACTAGAACAGATCACCCTCCCTGATGGGGACGGGTATCACCCACTCTGTCAAGGGCCTGAATAGAACAGACCATAGAGGAAGGGAGAACCCACCTTCTTGACTGGCTGATGAGCTGAGACATTGGTCTTTGTTGCCCTGGACAGGGAACTACTGTGCTCTGTTCTCAGGCTTTCCCACGTGGACGGAACTACTGTCCTTGGTCTCTAACTTGCAGATGGCACATTGTGGGACTTCTCATTTCCCATAATCACATGAGCAAATTCCTCATAATAAAGCTATCAAAAGGCTAAATCAACCTGTATATAGGTGTATAGATGTATATATACTCTATTGGTTTCTCTGTGGAACCCTGACTTACACAAGAATTATTAGCAAAAATCAAAGTAAGTAATCTTAGTCTCTTAATTTGGGAGCCCTCTTAGTCCTGGAGACCTTTCTCAGATCAAAGTTTGGGACAATCTTTGCTATATTATGCCAGAAGCTCATATGGTGCAAGAGTTCGTGGAATCTTAGGAAATACTGTCTCTGGACCTGGCACGTTCCCACACTGTCTCTGGAGAGTTCTCTTCCAATAGGACATCACTTTGTATATTTGGACAGTGACTTCTGCATTCTTTTCAAAGGCTGTGTGTGCTCTTGCCCAGAGCATGTGCTGGTCCTGGAAGAGGAGGTATCGGCTTTAGCATCTGGCATTCAGGTCTGGACCTTTTCACAAGGTGGCCAGAGTTCAGGCTAGGCCAGGTGGCGACTCACTCCCTTTCCTGTTTTTGCCATGAGCTTTGCTTTATTGGCCGTGAAGGTAACTGGCTTAATTGGTTGTTGGTGTTCTTGCCTTCTGCCTCATCATGAGTCCAGTTGCCTTCACCACCTACAATCATTTGCTTTATTAACCCCTCCTTATCTGAAGAATTTATTTTGGCTGGAAGGAGAATTATTTCTAGTGACTGATTCTCTCAAAATTACTCCAGCTTCTTGGAAGATGAAAGTTGTCCACTGGGTACAAACGCTACAGTCAGTCCACACACCAGAGCCTCCGGTGGTGGTGGTGGGCTGTGTATGAAACTTGAGGGGCCCCTTACATGGCATGTTTTGGGCTCACATCCCATTTAGTTAGAAGTGAAATTACTTTTGTTAAAGAATGGACAAAAGTGAAATTTCAGTCTCTCAATCTGACACACACTGGTGCCTGCTGTGAAGATCTACAATTCTGTGCCCTCCAATATAACAGTCACAAGGTCTATCTTTCAGCTAATTTAAATAAAATTAACACTTTAATTCTTCAGTCACACTAGCCACATTCCAGGTGCTCAGTAGCTGCATGGAGCCAGTGGTCACTGACTTAAGCAGGAAGTTCTTGTGGGCAGGGTTGATCTATTGAATGAGATAATATTATCTATCTCCTGGGACTGTTATAGTGGTTAAATGAAGTGTTGAATGTGAAGTGCTTAAATTGATACCTCTAGCCCTTGTTCATGCTTCATAAGTGAAATTTTTATAATTATCCATGAAATAAATATTGTAAGTCACTCCGAACACCAAATTTAGTTCATGCATATTATCACATAGCTACTCCATGTCTTTGGAGTATCACATAAAAGCATTGTCTCTTGCTGAGATGGGGCTTGCAGTAAGTACTGGGACTATGAAAGCTGGGACCCCTCACTCCACTTGCTGGAGCGAGGTCCAAGGACTCCCAGGGAGAGTCCCTGAGGCTGCTACCCTAAGCAGCAACTTCTTGGTTAGTGGTAGTGACAACAGTTAGTGCTTAATATCTGCTTACAATATGTGAGACACTGTTCTCAGTATAGTCATCTGGTCTACCTCAAAATTATGTTAGGGATAGGTACCATTACTTAATCCTCATTTTCCATACACACTCATTAAAAAATATAGGAAAAGTACAGAACTTAGAGAGATGTACTGTAGAAAAAGATAATTTCTAGTTACCCAGATGACGCGGGAGGGTCTACTGGTGTACAAAGTTTTATCAATGGCACACAGAACACAATATATGACAAGGCCTTATTGTAGGCACAGGAGCCAGAGTCCGGAGTTCAAATCCTATGTCTGTTACTTTGGGCAGGTTGTTTAATCATTTCTGTTTATCTTTGGGAATATAGAGATAATAATATCACCACACAGACTTAGGATTAATGAGTCAAGGTGCTGAGACCCAGGCCAGATAGTCAGCACCATGCACGGGTTTGACCTTCACAATCAGTACTGGGCCAGGCTGGCCAGAGCTCCTCTCGCAGTCTCTGTGCTGTTCTCCCTGTGAGGAAGCTGCTGCAGTCAAAGATGTCACCATGTTGAAAGGGTGACTGCATTGTTTTCCTCCTCAACTGTCCTGGAACACAAGTCACCCCAGGGATTCTATGGCACATATGGAACTTGAAAGCCTTACCAGGATGTCCATCCTTCATTCATTCACTCGTTCATTCATTCTAAATTTAACAGTATGCCACTAGGAGCACAATTCCATGTGAGAAAAATTGTAACATGTGAAGTCAGGGATCTCGTTCAAATCCTAGTTCCTGCCATCAAGAATTATGTCCTATCACCTGCCTGAATCTACTTTCTTTCTTTTAAAATTGTGAAAGAACAAAGGGAACAAAGAGAAGACACATGGAAAGTTCTAGAAATTACCATTACAAATATAAGTGCTGCCAGACACTTATAAGAGGCACAAAGAAATATAACTTTTCCCATTTATACACTTTAAGGGGTGTTGGCATGAAAACTGACCCCCCGGTTGAGGTTGGTTAAGATTTTTGAATGAGAAAGGGAATAGGATTAAAACATACTTGATCCCTAGTTGCCTGTATTTCTGGTTCCTTCCTGGAACAATTCTGTGTAAGTTATTTATCTTCTATTTGTCTTAGTTTCTCCTTGTCCCCAAAAGACATCACAAGTTGAGATGTTGTTGAAATTAGATAATAAGAAACTCTCAACCCTTTCTAAATAGAAATGTTATAAATTCTTCAACACTATAAATATGGTCACAGATCTAAGGCTCAGCACCTTGTGAAAAAAAAACAAACCAGTCACATTCTAAAAGAATCTCAGTTTCTGAAAATGACAAAGGGGAAAAATTAACACTTGAAAATTGTAAACAGGGTTCTCTGCTCAGGGCTCTTTAGGAGATGAAAGCCTGAAGAAAACAGTCATTTTGGGGGATTTGCTGCCTCTGGCTGATAGTGTTACAGGGCAACCCAATGTGAATTGGGTTTCCTGTCTGTGGGTTGTCACCTGTGTGCTTAAGATTCAATTGTATTGCGGACACACACAAAAAGGTCCAATAATGGGTTTATTTACAAGAGGAAAGGAAAAGGAACAACCCAGGGGAAGAGAGGGAGAGAGAAATATAAGTTAACTGGAACGTCCTACCACCTCTGCTGACCTGGAACTCAAACAACGCACTGAAAGCTCATCAAGAGCCAAATGACCAGCCACAAACCACCAGGCCCAGAGAGACCCCTGGAGCCCACATGTCCGGTTTTATCCCAATCTGGCTGCTCAGCCCCACCCTCACATCGCAGCGTGCTTCTCCTTGGTATTGATGGGATTTGTAGTTCCAGTATTTGGAGTGGAGGTGGAGTCCATGAAACCTGTACCATAGTACCTCCATCTCTCTTTAATCAACATTCCAAGTCACACCGGATCTCTACTAATCCTTTCTATCCCTAAAGCTATAAATGTGTCCCAAGTTAGGGCAAGAGTTGGCACCTCCAAAATTCTACATCTTGTCATGTCATCAGCAAACCCCTTTTCTGAGTGAACTAACCCAGCTTTATTGACAGGACTGGGTGGAATGCTTGGCATTTAACCAAATCTCATTAATCTTTGCTGATACTATAATCATTAGCTTATAAGACATGCTATTATTTTCTCCTGGTCAAGGTACTAGCGTCCATTTTTGGAAGCACAGACACAAAGTTTGCCCATTGGGGCCTTCATTGTGGTTCTTGCTAAGTCATTTGCATCAATAGTAGTTCTGATGTGATTATAAGAATGTTGGGCACACTGAGAAATTTCCCTTGGAGTTTCATGCCCTGAACCTAAGAAAGTTCTAGAAAATCCATTAAGCTCTCTTCGTAGCAGGGGGAAGTTAGTAGTCATCTTCTGGGGTAGGAGAGACAGAGGGGATGACTGTTGTCCTTTACTGCCTCCCTAATTTACAGCTAATGTCTGAAATTCTTTCATAGGTGATCACATCTTTGCAAGATGGAGAATGCCACTATTTAAATGCATTTTCTTTTATAAGTGACTGACATGATCCTTTTCCTTTGAGTAAATTCTAACAGGGAAAGAGAGAAGATAAAGGCAACGATGCCTGAGGAGAGTGAAGGGCAATGGACACTGGGCCCAGTGTTAGCTGAGCAACAACTACTTCAATCTTCATTCCCATGGACTCCCCTTTTTCAGATGGACCTACTGAGGCATCTGATCTAGACCTGGGTTAGAACCTGCGTCGGGTCCCTGGTACAGACTCTTGAATTCCACTGGGGACACACTGCAGCAGATGGATGCCTTTCTCCTGTCAGTCTGTTTGGAGCCACCCCTGAAGCCCAGGTCTCAGGCCCTTCCTCCCTCTAGTACCAAGGCAGCAGCTCAAGGGGTCCAGGAACTGGCAGCCTGCTTAGAAGGCCTACTCACCTGGGGTCGCTTCCACTGCAAGCTGGAGAAGCTTCCTTTCTGGAACAGCTGCAGTCCTATTGATGATGGTGAGATGGGGAATGTGTCATCCTCAAACAGATGGCCTCTCCTCAAGCACTGATCTCGCAAGGAGTAAAAGTCCTGGCCATTGAAATTGACGACAGGGTTCTTGGGAACATGCTCCTGGTAGTATGTCATGACTCTGCTCAGAAGACCTTAACAACGGCTTTTCCTGGTGAGAAAAAGATATTCTTTAGGAGTTAGCCATGAAATCATTGCATCGCTGATGTGAGCCAGGTGTTCCTCCCTACCCCATAAACGAGGGGACTGAGACCCAAGTCAGGGCTATTCCCTGCTGATACAGCCTCTTGGTGGGCCAACCCAGACTCGAATTCAAGCCTCTACTCCCAGTATGCTTTGCAATCTGCTGTCTGAGCAGCTTCTTAGTATTCACTTGCAGGCGTTAGTACGGTAATGAGCATTTATAGAGGGCTGACCTTGAGCCTGGCACTGTTCTGAATGCTGGCAATCCAAAGATAAATATGGCATGATCTTCATCCCTAGGGGGCTCATTATCAAAGAGAAAGATAAGAAAATTAATAGAGCCTGTATTCTTGAAAATGCATACAAAGTCCTGATAGAGTAGGCACTCCGATCTGCCAAGGAGAGGGTGCCAGTCTCTGTCTCAGCCAATGAACAGTAGTGCCACTGGTTAAAAAGGGGGCACTCCAGGCCCTGGAGCTCCCCACAGATCCCCCCATTTTGGAGCCAATGTTATCACCAGACCAGCCTTTGTGGTTCTTTTGGTTGTAAGACACCTCAGTAGTAACTCAGAAAATGTTGAAAGGCAAAGTTTATTAGTCTCAAATCCTGTAGGCACCTGGCACTCCTGGGACCATAGAGGAAGGTCCCAGGTGGAGAGAGAGGGATCCTGGGGTCCTGCTTTTATTGGGGTTGGGGGTGGGGAGCCCAGGGCTTAAAGGCTTTGCTCTTTCCTGGTGAGCTGAAAAGCTAAGAGCAGGAATTATAATGCAGGGAGGGAAAAATACGTGGATAAAAAGTTCAGAGAGTGAAATTAACCCACATTTGCAAACAAAGGCAGCCTGAGGGTGAGGTGGCCTCCCTGAATCCAGTCCTGTGACCACACTGTTTATATGCACATGGTCAAGGAAAGAAATCCTGCTATTTGCTCTGTAGGAGAAGGTCTAGTTCTACCCAGTCTGGGCTGCCTCAGGAGGTCAGGGTCGGTGCAACAGTAATTCTTACTCACTATGAAAAAAACCTGGGGTGAAAAAGGATGCAACATCTGGGGCCTCCCGGTGATGCAGGGGTTAAAGTCTCAGCGCTGTCAAGCCATTGCCAGCCTCTGTGGCCTGAGTTCGATCCCCAGCCAGGGAGCTGACCCACCTGGTGCAGCAGACCTCTCCTGTCTAGCCCGCTGCTCCCCTCAGCAGTGTGTTTCAGTGGATCTCCCTGTTCTGTTACCCCATCTTTCTCTAGTGAATCCTCTCACCCCCACACTCTGACCTACACCCCTTGTCTATATGCATGAATAAATAAAAATAAATCTTCAGAAGAAAAAAAACAGGAGGGAACATCTGAAAAAGCCCACAGGCCAGAGCCCACCCTGTTGGAGAGAGCAAGGAACAAGAGCTAACAGCCTTATTTGCCCTTCCTCTAAGGGGACTTTTCAGGTAAGAGATTCAGATGGACTTTGGACCTTCATCCTCCCAAACACAGGTTTCTCTGCTAAATTAGCTCCCTACGATCAAGGGACCCCTTTGAAGAAATGAATGGTGCTTCTCCTTTATCTAAGGTTGTTAGCAACCAACCTCCTTTAGCTAACTGAAAATTTAAAAAATTAAACTAGATGTCTTCTTTCCTTTGTTAAAAAGGATTATATATTCTTTCTGTGTATTTAACTTCCCTATATTTACCAAGGCCAAAAATCCTAAGGGGGGCAGGGATCAGTCACTTAAAGAAATCTGATACTGGTCTCTCCTGCCCAGGTCCTCAGTTTGGCTCTGAAAAACCCCTTTCATAAATTTTCTCTTTTATAAAACCATGAGTTTGCTTCATGGCAGTAATAGCTTTGAATCAAAAGCTTAAATCAGAAACTTGCATTGCAATGAACAGACAAAACCCAAAAATCCCACTGTCAGGTGCTTGCTTACCCTACAATTCACCCTGTGATGCCCCCAGATCATGCTGAGGACTTGGACAGAAATGCTCAAGGTCAGGACTGGGGCACCTAGCGACCCAGAAAGCACCTTCCTCAACAATTTTATAGTAACACATCTTGCAAAGATCACACAGGTGATAGTCTGAAATCATCTATAGCCATTGTCCCAAGCTTGCAGTGTCCAGCCATGGGTATAGATCAGTGACCGGGGCCCCCGGCAATCTACTCAAAGATTTGGGTAATATTGTGGCAAATGTTAACACCTTGGGTCATGTGGTATGGAGTGGCTTAACCTGTGTGCAGTGTTGGTGCGCATGCAGTAAGTGGTTCCAGGGACCTGTACTCCAGGAGGTCAGCGAATAATCTGGGCAGGCACTGTCTAAAACACTGAGCAAGAATCTCACAGGGTAGCTGCACGAGGGACGGGGTTTTGTGGAGTCGTAGATTTCGGGGTAAGGCGGTCGTTAATTGTTGGTTGGCCTCAATTGTCTGATTCTGGGTGACTGGGGTGGTGGCCTCAGTGCCAGTCCAGTCATTCCTGGTAGAGCTTAAGTGCCCAGTACTAAGGGTATGAGAACAGTTCATTTGGGCTAGTGGTAACCAGATTTTTGGGTTAGGGTAACAAATTGGAGGGGAGGGGGTAGAGACAATAATTATAACATCTGAAGGCCAAGGGAGACAGTAGGGCATTGTAACATGTGTTGGGAAAGCTTATCATGGGGGAAAGAATAAGCGAGAGTGTTATGATATGAACCTGCAATAAACGCAAAGGCAGAAGTTCCCAGGGCAAAGTATCCATCAGAAACTCTGGCAAGAATTCCAGAGCTCATACATGCTCTATGAGTCCTGGGGGTGCAGTACCGGCATCTGCAGGCCAAGAGTTGATTGTACCTGGGCACACAATGACCTGGGTGACCCAAAGGCTACCCCAAAGCACTCCTTGAGGAGCCATTGGGGCAGGAGATGGGTGAAGCATCTAACTGAAGGGAGCCCCAGGGCAATGGTGTTGGACGAAAAGGAATACATCAGTAGAGTAAGCATTTAAGGTGGGAACCCGGCAATTAGAGACCGCGTGATAAGTCCAGCAGTTCTGATTCCCAATGTGGGACTCTCAGGGTAAGAATGTGGTGAAGCCTCAGGCTGTTGCTGTGGAAGGCAGAGGGAAGGTGCAGTGGAGAAGCTCACAGTAGTGCTGGGGTGAATCCTGGGGGAGGCAGGAACCCCTTTACTGGCCAGATTCTGCAGAGAACCTTGCTGAGCCCTTCCAACAAGGCTGTCCAACATTCCCCATTTTTCTACCCTGGGGTATAATTGTGTACCGAAGTGGCATTGTTGCAACACTTGATCCATGAGAGGGAAGGTCCAGCCCCTTCACCCAGTACCCCTTCACCCAGGCTGTGCGAAGCAGGAAGAATAGCTATAGTCACATAGGGTTGTGAATAGCTCGCTGGGCTTCCTTTGGGCTGAGGTAAGTGTCTATCGACTAACAGCTCACTGCAGTGGTTCTCAGCCAGATGAGGGACTGAGAGGCTCCCATCTGGTGGCTGGGAGGCCAGGACTTGTGGTTTTCTTGCTACACTCTCATTTCCAGATAAGGCTTTTGTCTCCATGGGAAGTGTTTATTTCCTTTTTCAAACACCTAACCCCTGTGGCTGGCTGTTCCTGAGGCAATAACTTCTAGTTTCTGTAAATGAGTAGAATTTGGTTTCATTAGCTGTGCTTTGTAGCCACAGAATTTGGGGAAAGCAGTTGGCCTGGAGATTGCTCTCCAGCCCTCACGCTTGTCAAATTTGCCACAGTACCTTGGCGAGCTTTTGATGTAGGGACATTAAATGGACAGGGTCATCCTATTTGACTATGCACTTCCGATCAGGCACCAGTGTGAAGTAGCTGATGATAAAAAATCATAGTGGGAGGGGGGAAGTAGAGTCAAAGGACAGATCAAAAAGAACTCTGTCTTTGAGGGTAAAAGCTTGGGTATTATAAGAAGATCAAAAAGAGAATTCTGGGTGCTGTATAATCTTCAGGGTTTATGTCCCATTCAGATCATCTCCAGTGTTGGGAACAGAGAATATAGCTTGTCACACCTTGGTGCCACCAGCAGAGGTTCTGTTCTCTCTGTTGAGGCCAAGTCAAAGCATGAATTTTCCAGTGATCTGAGGTTGTGTGTGCCTGTTCTGGAAAGTGGGAATGGTTAGTACACTGGGGAGTCTGCATGGACAGAATATGGAAATTTAGTAAAGGAAGGGGTGACATTGTTGAACATGACTGGCAGTGTTTGTATTCAAGAGGTGGATGCCTTGGCTATCAAAAACTTCAGTCCGGCACTTAACATAACCACACCACCATGAAGATGCTTACACTATAGAGTTTGGGGTGACACTCAGAAAGGCAGGAACCTTAGTTTTCAGACTTGAAGGAAGAATTTTCCTGCTAGAGAACTATGGGTAGAATTTTTTTTAAATCTCTCCAATTTTCTCTGAGCAGCAAGTGCATGAAGACCCAAGAGCTGGATTGAAATATCACGGGTGTTGACAGAGGTGGCCAGGAAGATAGGTCAGAAAGCCGGATCGTGACATGCCTTGAGCCCTGTGAGGTGGACGTGGGTCATGACCACTTCTGTGTAAGGAATGTGGCCCTGGGAGTGAGGTGGAGACATACCACAGGGATGAGGGCGCTGAGTCTAGGTGAGAGGCTAGGAGACTGCTGCATTTATCCATGAAGAGATGGTGCTTGAGTATTAGGAAAACGGTGGAGAAGAGACAGACTCCAGAGTCATTCTATAGGCAGAATCAATAGGATTTGATGATGAATTTGAATATAAGGGGAGGGGAGGAAAAGGCAGTATACAATCAAATAGGTTTTGAAGCTTGCTTTCTGTTCTTATCACCTTCTACTGGTTCTGCAACACTAAAATATACTCAAGCCAATGAATCTATTTCTCCACCTGGATAGAATAGGGATACTGACTTCATGGACTTAGTTGCAACAATAAATGAGGGTAAGCTTATATGCCAAGCAGAAAGCTGATATAGTAGGTAGTCAATAAATGTTGGATCCTTATTTCCCTCAAGAGATGTCAAGATGGGGTTTTCATGTAACCGATGCCATTTAGCATAATAGTAACACCTCCTCCATTTGCAAGGCAAGCTCGCTTGGAGCTGAATCTACTTATAATAGTGGGACTTGAACAGCCTCCTTAGCTATGGCGGTAGGGTTTCTCATGTTCTTTGACAATGGTCTGTTTGGGTCACACAAAAGACCTCAAGGTCCTCATGTCCTATCCATTTCCACTTCACAGTAGAAGAGGAATCAGGTGGTAATAAAGTCTATGAGAGGAACATAGTGAACAACTCATAAAGAAGCAATCTGAGCTTCCAATCAAGACTTTGGATCATAGAAAAATGAAACTTTAAAATAAGTGCAATGTTTTTTTACAATTCCATATGATAATAGCATGTTGCAAATTATTTAGATAACACAAATTCATAGGCAGAATATCAACAATGAAGTATCACTGTGCAAGCATATTTGGAAGGAATTATGCATACACTTCTCTAGCAAATGAAGTGTGATTAATTTATAATTGAGCTACTAAGTTGAACCTAATGAAATTACCATTTTTGTAGGTCACAATGGTTGAATAGAGTCAGTTTCACATAGCTTATCCTAAGGCAAAAATAGATGAGTGAAGGCAATTTCATTTGGTTTTCTCAAACATGCTATATACAGCTTTCAATATAGCCCTTAGAAAATAATACTTTAAATAAATATCTCACCATTCACTATAGGATCAAGAGAGAGCCAATAACAAAAATTATTTAAACACTGGTAAAATGAAAATACAAGTAAGGGACATGAGAGAGTAAGAAAACAGAAGCAGACATTGACAGCTAAGTCAAGATAAAGACAATGACAATTGACAAGGGAGTGCTGTGGAAACCATGGGTCTTCCAACTCTGTACATCTTGGAGCAAGGGCAGCCTCACACCCGTGTCCTAGGTACTCAGACAGCGGAGCCTCTGGTCGGTCGGCCAGTACTTAGTGCCAGGCCTGGCATATCGTGGGTATTCTAAACAATTCCTACAAGTTGGTGGGATGAACGTTACATAGCAGCCATTCTCAGTACGCCATGTGGAGCAGAAGCCTCATTTAATGCTCCATAAATAACAGACTATGAGGTCAAATTGTTTAAGAATATATTTCAGATTGAATAGTCTTTATAGAGAGCCACAAAGTCTCCAAGAGGTCCTTGAGTGAACAAACTTAGTTAAGTTTGCTTTCAGTGTCTCACCCACTGTAACCAAGCAAAGCTCTTAGTAATATATAGAAAAGATGCATAGGAGTTAAATGTCTTCAGAGGATCTCTGCCCCTGTTTAGTCACATGATGATGACGAAGTTTTCTAAGCACCAAGGACCACAGTTTTCTCTTCTGTGAAGTGGGCACATTTACTAAAAAGTACTTTAGAAAGTATTAGAAAGATACTTAGAAAGTAAAGGGGAGGAGTTTTAAATCATGAACATTAGACACAGGTACTAATTATAATTTATGTGTCTGACTCTAATAATCTTGCCCTAACCTTTCCGGGACCTCCTCACTCAGAAATGGATAGCTGTGTGAGTCTGTAGGTGTGTTGTTGAAACTGCTTCTCCCTAAACAGAGGATGGAGGTGGTTAGCTCACAGATAGGAACACCTACATGTGCCGAGCTTTACTATGGAAATTCTCAGGCTAGCTTATCTTTGTACATATGTTCTTAGAAAGAACTTTAATGTAGACAAAGAAATTTCCCTAAGATTATTTTTAAAGATTTTTAAAGACTCCCCTCCCCTTGGGTCTCTAAATTGCTAGAAACTTTCTTGAGGATGGTTTACCCATAGGTAACCACGGTCTTAATACAAACCATTAAAATTTTTTAATTTGGCCGTCCCTGGTGGCGCAACGGGTGAGGACACAGCACTGCAAGCGAACTGCAGACACTTTATTGTGAGTTTGATCCCCGGCCCCTGAGATGACCCACAGGGTGCAGCAGACCTCTCCTGACCCGCCCGCTGCTCCCCTCAGCAGTGTGCTTCATCTAGATCTGCCTGTTCTGCTCTCTACTCTATCTCTGGTGAATTCCCTGCACCTCTGGCCTGTACCCCAGTTCTGTATGCTTAAATAAATCTTTGGGGAAAAATCTTTAATATTTAAATGAGGCTGCTCTTGATACATTTAAGACACTGTGTAAGCTCTGTATATAGAAGCAGAAGCATCATAACCACATGCACACCCATGGACCCACCATCTCGATCATGAACTTCACCAACACTGCTAAAGCTGCCTGTGTTTCCCTCCCTGATGTCACTCCCTTAGCTCCCCAGAGAAGGCCACCACCTGAATATGGTGCTTATAATTCTCTTGCATTTTTTGAAAAATAGCTTTATCATATTTATATCACATTGCACAGTTTATATCAGGTTGCACAGTTTTCGTTTTGCTTGTTTTTCAGCTTTTGAAATTAATATGGGGCTGCTAGTTTATTATGGCAATGTATGATGCCCTCTATTCCTTTTGCTGATTATAGTTATAACCCCTGGATAAAGTAAGCAATTACCTGAGGATTCTGAATGGAAACAGAATCTGGCAAACTATGTGTGTCTGAGTCAAAAATTGGAGAAGAAACAGACATGATGATGAATTTTCAGGTTTTTGGATTTTATCTCTTACAGCTTTGCCATGAAATTGGGCCCCAGTCACAGAGTGACCTGCTATGGGTGACTGACACTTTGAAGGAAACCCTGTCATCTTTCTGGTCAAAGAAGTTTCTACAGAAAGGAAGAGGGAATTGGTGGGAAGATCTGGAAAGGAAGAGAGCAGAAGAGGCTCCTGGGATTGTGCTCATGAACTTGCACAGGAGTTAGCCTAATGCACCTGTACTGTGGATATGTAGGCCAGACTCACGCCAGCGTAACAAGGGCTTAACAAAAACGTTTGAGTTTTGAATCACTTTCAAATGTAGGTGAGCTAGAATGCAAGTCTGACTTACTCAAGTTGATTTCTTATTTAATAAAATAAAAAAAAAAATTTGACACCACGATCAAATAGTCCCAAGCTAGTCAAAATAGAAGGATTAAGAAAAGTGACCCATTTTCAAGAGAAAACACAATTAATAGGAGTCAACTCCAAAATGATCTAAAGTTAGAAATTATGAAAGATTTTAAAGCAGCTTCTATAATTATGTTCTGTGAAATAAAAGAAAACACAAAATCAACAGAGAAAAGCTATTAAAAGGAGATAAATGGGGCCCTCCCTGGTGGCGCAGCGGGTTAAAGCACAGCACTAAGAAGCTACAGCCACTTCCGCATGAGTTCGATCCCCGCCTGCCCCAGAGGAGATCCACATGGCGTGGCAGACCTCTCCCGACCCGCCCGCTGCTCCCCTCAGCAGTGTGCTTCGTTGATTTGCCTGTTCTGCTCCCCGCTCTGTCTCTGGTGAAGCCTCTCACAGCCCTGCACGTCTGGCCTGTACCCCAGTTCTGTATGCACAAATAAATAAATCTTTTTTTAAAAAAGAGATAAATGGAAACTATAGTTGAAAATATAAGATCTGAATTTAAAAAGTCACTGAGTGGGCTTAAGTGGAGTGGAGGTAATGCAGGAAAAAATAAGACAGATCAGTAGAAAGTATCCAATTTCAGAACAGAATAAAGCAACAGTGAAAATAAAAGCAGTAGCAGCCCTCCCTGGTGATATAATGGGTCAAAGCTCAGCACTATGAAACTCTCCACAGCCACTGCAACATGATTTGCACCTAGGCCAGGGAGGCGACCCACATAGTGCCGCCTACCTACTTCCAATTCTGTCTGTTCTGCCCCCCACTCTGTCTCTGGTGAAGCCTCTCACTGTCCCTGCACCTCTGGCCTGTACCCAATTCAGTACCCATAAATAAATAAATCTTTAAGAAAAATATATTTAAAAAAAATAGAACTGATGCAATATGCAGATTTAGATTAGTTGGAGATTTAAAATAGAGAGTAAAGATTTATTAGGGTAGAAAAATTATTTGATGAATTAATGTCCAAAATGTCCCAAATTTGGAGACAAGCTTATATATATCTTTAAAATTCAAGAAAACCACAACTATACACATTAAAATCACACTGCTGAAAAACAGAACATACAGAAAAAATCTTGCTAGATGCTAGAGAAAAAAACACATTAAGTAGGAGAGAAAAGTGATGCAAACGGATTCAAATTTGTCATTGGTAGCCACGGAGGTCAGAAAGCGATAGACTAGCTCTGAAGTACTGAAAGAAAGAAATCTTAACTCAAAATTCTATATTCAGTGAAAATACATTTCAGGAATACAGTGAAATGAGAACATTTTTGATGAAGAAAAACCAGGATGCATCATTCAAAGACAACTTCAGGAGAAATAAGAGATGATGTTCTTCAGTTTGAAGGGAAATAATAATGGGGAAAACTGAATTTTCAGGGGTGGTATGTAGTAAATGTCTGAGTAAATGTGAATATTGTTCCCTCTTAAGTTCGTTAAAATACATGGTTTTTTTTGTTTGTTTTTGTTTTTAAGATTAATTTATTTATGCACACATTACTGGGTACAGGCCGCAAGCTCAGGGGCGGCGAGAGGCTTCACCAGAGACAGAGTGGGGAGCAGAACAGGCAGATCTACGAAACACACTGCTGAGGGGAGCAGCAGGCAGGTCAGGGGAGGTCTGCCGCGCCATGGGGATCACCTCTGGGTTGGGGGTCGAGCTCATGCCGAAAGGTTGTTTAGCTTCTTAGTGCTGTTTCAGCTGCTGCGCCACCAGGGAGGGCCCTACATGTATGTTTTTAAAGCAACAGTTATAACAGTGTCTGGAGAGGTTTCATTGCAGGCAGCTATAATTCTCACAACGTAAGGAGAGTGGAGGGCGATTAAAGGAGACTATCTCATTGCAGATTGTCTATATTTTACGTGAAATGTACAACAGAATGTAAAAGCTTAGCTATGTGTATTACAATCTTTAAACAAGACAATAAAAAGAGATAGGGTAAAAATAAGGGTAAAATGACCTACAAAGACATATTCAAATAGTCAAAAAGAATTTAAAAAGAGAAACCAATGGATAAAACAATAAATACATCAACTAAATCCAATGATTTCAATAATTAAATTTTAATTTAACCACAATTAATAAAAAGAGATTGACAAAATACATACTCATCTACCATCTAGTAGAAGTATAATGGCAACTTCTTGCAATCATAATTTATGTTTTCCTGATTACTGGTAAAATTGAGCATCTTTTAATACACTTATTCTTCATTCATAGCTTCTCTTTTGTGCAATGACTATTTGTATCTTATGACCATTTATCTATTGTGTTGTCTGATAGTTATTGATTCATAGTCATTGTTTCTCTGAATAGCCATCTCTTGTTAATTTTTATTTTACAAATATCTTCTTCTAGAGGCTTAATTTTTTTCTTCCCTTTTAGTGTCTTGGTGAACACGGATATTCTTCATTTTATGTAAGTATAAATGGGTTATGAATATTTGCTTAGAAGTTTAATCTTTATAAAATGAGTCAAAGGTTAATTCTTATGGAAATTTAATATAAGAAACCTTGTGAGAGATTCTCTCTTTTTTTTTATTTTAACATAATAGTTTACTTTTACATCATTTTGTGCCTTTTGGGAGATTCTCTTTTTATAATAAGAACTTCATTTGTAATTAACACATTACCACAAAGCACTGATTTTTTTTAAAAAAAATTATAGTTCTATAATATTTTAAACTATGATATTCATAGCAAATATTTACAAAATAAGTAAATAGTATTAATTCAAATACACCTTGAGTATTTCAGAAATAATGCTTGTATTTCCAAAAGCAAATATATAATGAATATATAGATAACTCATATATATATTTATGTTACCATATATATTTAATATCTATATAAACTCAAATATAAATATCTGTATAAGATGTAGGAACATATCTTGATTTCTAAAAAAGCATTTGACAAAATCTCCTTATTAGCTATCTATTTGATGGTGAAGGCAGTCTAGACTCCTAGAACTGAGTGTCTACAGCATTTTACATGATAAAAGTACAGTGTTGTGGAGCAGAGACAATAAACTTTGTTTGAATCCAGACATTTTAGATTCAACAAGCATATGAAAAAATGTTCAACATCACTTGTAATAAGGGAGATGCAAATTAAAACCACAATGAGATACCACCTCACCCCAGTGAGAATGGCACATCTTCAAACAACTAGCAACAACAAATGTTGGCAAGGATGTGGAGAAAAAGGAACTCTCCTGCACTGCTGGTGGGAATGCAAACTAGTACAACCACTATGGAAAACTGTTTGGAGGTTCTGATTCTGAATTACCTTGGAATCTTTGCACCATCACAGATTCTATCCCTTGTCCTGTCCTGTTTAACATTTTATTTTGATGCTGGATGAAGATGTTGACATGAAAATACAAATACTTTTCATCATTTTTACTGATTAGAAAAAGGAGAACAATTAAATATGCAGATGGCAGAGTCAAACTTCTAAAGGACCACAAAACCACAGAGATGGAATTTAACCAAGGAAAGTGCAAGTCTATATTCACATTTAAAAGTTAACTGGGTGGCCCTCCCTGGTGGCACAGTGGGTTAGAGCACAGCACTAAGAAGCTAAAGCTACTTCAGCATGAGTTCGATTCCCGCCTGCCCCGGAGGTGACCCACAGGGCGCAGCAGACCTCTCCTGGCCCGCCCGCTGCTCCCCTCAGCAGTGTACTTCATCAGTCTGCCTGTTCTGCTCCCCACTCTGTCTCTGGTGAATCCTCTTCCGCCCCTGCATGTCTGGCCTATACCCCAGTTCTGTATGCATAAATAAATAAATGTTTATAAAAAAAAATTCTTTCACTGGAAAAAATGCTCGATGATATGGATAAGTATTCACATTATAAAGGACAAATTCAAAAAGTTACAAATGGTATGAACTATAAGCTCATTTGTGAGTGTGTGTGTGTGTCCCTAGAGAGTCTGACACACCTCCAGTGGGCATCCAGGAGTCTTATGATCATTTGTAACTAAAATTTCTCATCAGGGTTTCCCCCCACCCCCAATATCCTCCCCAATATATAGTGAATATGCACATATTTTACATATATTATCAGAACAAAATCAACAGTCTTCCTTTTTTTTTTGAAAAAAGGCATGACACAATGGTGGTGAAATTAATGAGGTATCAGATGGAAACTTCTCTGAACCCTGTTGTGCTTAGTGGCTAATCTCAAGCACTATGCTTTTACCACCTGTGCCTCCCTTCTTATCTATGGAAAAACAAGCTGATGGTGGCAATAAAACCACTCACACACAGCGTTAGGTGGGAACTAAAGAGAAGATTCTGGTAAAGGACTTGGCATGGGTATGGCAGATGCATGAGGCAGATCTCGAGACTTCACCCTGTCAGGACATCCCAGGGGCCCCCAGCCCTGCCCAGAACATGAGCCTAGGGGCCAGATCCCTGCAGCTGCGGGCGGGCACCCCAGGCGCTGGCCAGCAGTCCGGGGGCCTGCCAGCAAGTTTCCCCAGGCCCACAGTGTGGTGTCCGGTCTAGTAACCACTGGCCACATGTGGCTACGGAGCACCTGAATACCCAAGTGCAGCTAAGAAACTGAATTTAAAATTTACATTTAAATGGCAACAACTCTCTGGTTGTCTGTGCCTCTCAGTGTAGACATCCAGTCCAGGCTGGGTGCCCGTGACCCTGCTGGAGGTGCAGGAGAATCCTCCAGTCGGGTGATCACTCTCAACCTTGACCTGCCCGGGGCCTCTGCACTCCTTGGCTTTTCTCTCACCCGCAAGCCACCCACTCTCTCCGGCCCCTGCGGAGAGGACAGGGACACCAGCTGCCGGGGCCTCCCTGGGGGGCCTCGGAGACAGGTGCAGGCTGCCCGGAGTCCGCCTGCCATGAGCTCAGCATTTCTCAGCAACAAAGAGTGATTCTGTTTGCATTTTGTTTTCAATCAGCTTAAGAAGCAGGAAGCTGCTTTCAATAGTTCCCTGGCTGGGAGTGATCCCCTCAGCTCTCTCCTGACTGGTGTTTCCAGAACAATGGAAATAAATCTCATGTAATGTAGCAGAACTCCACGAGGGACGGTTTCCCCCCTTAACAAACACTCATTTGAAATGGTGCCCAAACCCTGCACGCGAAGCGATCTATTTCCCACAACAGTTTTCCACCAAAACCCATTACTAATTCCACAACTCAAATTAAAACTAACAGAGCTTGAAGGCTGGGCTTGACACTCTCTGCTGACAGGGAACAAGGAAGGGTGGGGGAAGGGCCCGGCGCACGCTCCTGTATGTGTTTAATTGCACTGTTTAACACATCGAGGATAATTTAGTCACCCGAGTGGAGAAAATAAGGCACTTAACTGCTCTCTGGTGGAAAAGAGCCCCGCGCGAGAACCACTTTCAGCCCTAAGTCACCTGCGCACACCTCGGCTCTGGAGAGAGTGGGGAGGAGAACAGGGAGGAGGAGGGGGCAGCCGAGGTAAGGGGGGCGGGCAGAGAGCGATGGCAAGGCCAGGCAGAGGGAGCTGCCCTGTCCCTGTCGGTGGGCAGCAAACGTAGTTGGCGCTTTCCAGAGCTCTCTCGCAGGCGGGGCGCCTCCTTGGCACTCCCTGGACACCGAGCCCAAAGCATGGCCCGTAATGATAGTTCAGTTCTGAGTCCCTGCTCCGTGGTGTGCTCCAGATGGAGAAAGCTTAGCAGCTGCCTAAATGCCTCTCGAGGGGCGTGGGGCGGCGGGGTAAGGAGGGTGCCAGCACCGTACATCAGCACCCCAGGGGCGGATCCGGAAGGCAGGCTGGCCAGGGGTCTGGGTCCCAGGCCCCGAGGGCCCAGGCCTGACCCTCCCGCACTGCAGCATCGGGCAAACGGGGCGGGGCGACACTCACAGTGCCTCCTGCGCGTCCCGGAGGGACCTTCCTTGCCGAGAAACTGAACAGAAGTTCCAGCCCCTGTTTTAAAGGTCCTTGGCGGCTGCCTGGCAGAGGAATAATGTTAACCACAGAGGCCGCAGCTCTCTTCCAGCTCACACTTAGAGGCGGCCCGGGGCAAGGGGCCCACGACATTTATTTCATCTTACAGACATGGCGACAGGGGGCGAGAGGGGTGGCAGTGGGAGTAGCCTTCATCTCCACTCCCCTGCACCCACTCTTGAAATTCAGCATGTTTGTTAGCGAAACAGACCGACTCTTGGGCCATGGGGAGCTGGAAGAGATGACCTTTAGTTGCCTTGCAGTCACAATCTCCCAGATTACAAGAAGCTGGAAGGCCCCTTGGGAAAGGGCCCCCTTGTTGACCTGTCTGAGTTATTAAGATGAGGAAGTGGGTTTGGGGGTGTTTCTGGTTTTCATTGGGAGAACCAGCCTTGCAGGCTGGCCACCAAGTGAGGCCTCCTATCACATCGTAGAAATTTATCCTCAAAAAGGTTCAGGGCAAAAATAATGCACACTAGAGAGAGCTCCCTGGGAATTCTGGGGTCAGGTCCGGGGGTAGACAACAGCCTGGGCTGGCAGATTTTTCCAAGCAACTGTGGTGGGCACCTTTGGTCTCCTTGATTTAGCTTTCTCAGAACCTTTCTGTACAAATCTCAATCATGACCCTAAGCAAGGAGAGCAGGAGGCAAAGTTCAACCCAGTGTCGGACCAGAGGATGGTTATATCAAGGGGCTCCCAACCACAGCTCCAGAATTAACAGCCCATGGGCAGCACTTTGAGAAACACCTTGCCGAGAGGTGGAGTCCCTGCGTGGTAGAAAAATCAGCATCTTCCTCAGGCCTCTTGCACAGCCTTGACCTTCCTCACCTTCTGTGGATGAGCCTTTGTGCGGCCACAGAGCCTTGAGAGAAGGAAGGGTGCACCAGTCTCACCTCTCCGAAAGAAAGCTGGGTGGACCAGTCCATCTGACGACCCCTTTTATGGTCAGCTCGTGGGACAAAAATGAGAGCCCTAAGATCAGGGAACAGTGGAGCCTTGCACAGGTCCAGTACATATTAATGACCATTTGGTCTGTATCAGACAAATTGTAAGGTGCTGTCTCAGGGTCTCTGGGCACTGTCCACTTCCGAGGCTCTTTGTTCCCCCCCCCCCTTTTTTCTTTTTTGGCCCCAATCAAAGAAGTGGCTTAGCTGACCCTCTCTAGACTCAGAGGAGGAACCACATCTGGATTTTCCAGTGGCTGCCAAGGTGACCAGATGGTGCAAGGCAGAAATTCTGGAGAGTTAACTCCCTTTAGGTAAACTTTGAGCAAGGAGAGATAAGACAGAGGGAGAGAGGGAGGTGGCATGCTGTGAATTTCCTCTGCAGACCCCCCCTCCCCCGGGACTCTTCCAAGGCAGTTTCTGCTGAGCTGGTGCGCAGATGTCCTGTTTTGGCCAAGCAATCGCTGTCTCTGACCTGGAGGAGACGCACTGCCTTGCAGTGGTGCCCATCCTTCTCTGCCTGTTTCCCAACCCCTCCCGCTCACCCACCCTTTTCACTCTAGGTGAGGTGTCAGCGCTTAAGATTTGCTTTGTAGAGAACACAGACTACTACAAAATGAGGGGTAATAACTAAAATTTCGTGAACAGTTACCTCATGCTGGAACCTGCTGTGTACAAATAGTACCTTTCCCATCATTGTATGAGGTAGATTCTTTTTAAACCACACTTCAGAGATGAAGAAACCAGGACCCAGAAAGGCTAAGTAACACCCCAAATGGTGGGAGCATATGGTGGGGTCAAGCACAGAGTGAGCGCTTGGTACAGCAGGTGGGCCGTTCATTTTTATATTTCTTGATAAGTGCCTTTTCTTCTAGGGTGTTATTCCAAAGGAAACATACACTGAGGACAGCCAAGCAGCCAGAGAACTAGGCAGGACACCAGAACAGCATGCCTTCAGAGCTGTCCTTGCAGCTGGCTTGAGACTAGGAGCAGCCCCCTCACCAGGTAGGTACCTTCCCCTGTCCATCTGCAAAGTGGGTATAAGAGCTCACGTTATATGTAACTCTTGTCTATTACATGATTGGTAGATCATTACGTTCTTTCAACCTATGTGCTAGTAATTGTGTTCTCCTGCAGCTGTCACCCACAAAGTCAGAGTTGCCTCCCACTGCACATAGTGGGGATAATTCAAGAGGATAGGCTGATGGGAGACCCAGTTAATGCCATCTGCAGGTCGGCATATTTATCTGTGTCCCAGGACAACAGGATAGACAGTGGGTGATAACCCAACTATACCATGGGAGCAAATGCCTGTGAGCTTAGGCTCAAGTGAAAACAGCTGAAGCTCTGTCTCCCTGGAAACAGCTCCACATCTTAAAGATCACAGAACTTCAGCCACGAGGCCACGAAGCAACGTGCATTAAATAATGCCCATGTACTTACTAAGCAAGAAATTAGAAAACAAAAGGCAAGGCCTGGGCCCTTGTTCTCCCTTCAGCAAATATTTACTGAACCTACTATGTGGCAGAAACTACTCAGGGATGAACAAAGAAGACACGATTCTTACTCACAGGTTATTCTTTATGGCCAACATGACCCTCAAGATTGCTACTGTCAACAAGTAGAAAACAAAGGTGCGATCCCCTCACTTATTTGATGGAGGTTTAGATACTCTGAGTCAACTCATCCTTTATCTTAGTTTTTCTTCAAGTCTACCCAGGAACCATTTACATCAGAAATACCTGGTTTTCAGAGCTATGCAACACATATTCCTGGGGTGGATTGTTGGAATCGACATCATTAAAAAATCTTCCAAGAAAATTCCTGCCTTCCCTAAAGTTCAGAGCAATTTTGGTTCAAGCCCTGGGTGGTGACCCCTTACGCCTACCTGTTTGCCTGGCAGTGAGGGCTGGTGGACGCCTGTGGCCTGTGGAGCTGGTGTTGGGAGTAAAGCTGACACTGGGCAGGCCCCTGGCTCAGCAACAGCAATTTTGTAGGATGGAGAGTGGCAGTGCCTTTGGAAAAAGGCCGACTGGCAAGCCTGGCATTTGCCTCCTCTCTGGCTTCCTTATACGGACATACCAGTCGACTCCACCTTAGTTAAACAGTGACTCTGGAACTGGTCTTGGGGCCAGCAGCCGGACAGCATTGGAGGGTTCAGTCAACCTTTTGATAAGCCCGCCCCCAGCCTATCTCCACCTGATCTCACTTAACATCCCCGGACCTAACTGATCTCTTGGCTGCCTGGGCTGTGTCAGTTTCTTTATTGCACTTCAGGGAGAAAGTATTTTTGTGCTTCTACAAATCCTCTCCAGGAGCAAAGAGGAAGTGTCAGGAAGAGACTCAGAGAGGCAGCCTTCTTTCATACCTGGGTCTCCCAGTGGGGTCTGTTGCCACAAATTGCAAGTTGAGAGTGGGCACTACAGAAAGTCACGCCACATGCTCCTTCTTCTGGAGAAAGAATGTTCTTTTGAAAATAAATCACTGAACTCATGTTCTCCTGGGCCTAGGGAGGCCCCTGAAAGTTCTCTGCATCATCATTGCTTCATGGGTTGGAGAGGAAGAGATGAGGCCTGAAAAGCAGATGTTTCCAGAATCCTGAGTGACTCCCTGTGAAGGAGAGAAGGGTTAGAAGGATAAAATCGGTATGGCAAGACAAGAGGTGGCAGTCACCAGGAGCTGATGTGGCTGAAGTCATTCCCCAGGGTGATGGGTAGGAGCCACAGCTGCAGAAAAGTGTGGTGGGGTGATGCTTCCGAAGTCCCTACCCACAGAAGGGGCTTTTGAGACAGTGTCTAAGGAAATCACTGAAGCTTCCTGCTTAATGGTGACAACTTGGCCTTCTCTCATTTCATAACTTCTTTTACTCCCCAAGAGCAGGAACTGCTGCCCCAGGGCAATCTTTGGGAGCATTGAAACAAAAGGGAAATGGCTCTCAAAGGAGTGGTCTAGTGCCAGGAGACAAGTGCCTCTGGCTGACAGCTGTGCTGTAGTGAACACTTACGTGGGGGCCTCCATAAAGACCTTTCCACAGTCCAAGTGGTGTTTTCTTTTTTTGGCTCCACTGGCTCTTTGGCGTTCTCCCTCCCATTTAATGTACTCTGCCAAAGCCAACTCCTGATAGCTTATGTCTTCCAGACAATTCTAGCCCGAGTCTATAAATTAGGTAACTTATTGTGGTAATGTTGTGGCTGGACTTCCTCCAGGTCTTCAGCTGGCACATACTGACAAACCTTTGTTTCCAACTGGGACCCACCTTCTCACCCCCGATACTGGCAGCCTTCTCTGCACGCCACAGCTGCCATGTCATGAGGTCCACGGAGGCCTACCTGTGTCTATATGGCTGTCCACATCTGGGTCACCAGGGCTGCACCTCCAGTGCCCACTGGATGCATAAAGTGGGGTCATCACCACAGTGCTGTCATCACCCCGTGAGTGCCATAGCCACCCTAAGCTTGCCACTGTACCCACAAGGTAGGTATTTCATAGTGTTTGCCAGGTATCTAGGTAGATCATTTAACAAATTCATATACTTTTGCATCCCTCTGTGGGTAGAAAAAGCTAAGTCTCAGTGGCCAACAGAAATGATGGAGAAATTGCTCTATTTTTCAACTTCCTTTGGGCCAGAAGCAAACCCAAGACAGACTGGGCTTAGGACCTTCCCTCCCAGTCCTGGAATCCATCTCACCTACATTCTACCTTCCCTTGGAGGGACTTCTTTCTTGCGAGCCTCTATTTATTCATATAAATATACCCAAGACTCTCCTCCTTACCAGCCTCTCGCCATACCTCAAAATACGAGGTCCCGGAGGATTCACTCAACAATAAGCTAAAATAGGGACTTCTCACCTCAGCTCAGGAGTCACATGAGCCCTACTGAGAAGTGATGGACTGCGAAGCCTCCAAGAGAAGAGGGTGGTGGAGATGGCCCAGGTAGGAATGAGAACAGTGAGAAAGCACAAATCCCATACAGTTTGATGACTTTTCATGAAGTGAAGTCCAAGATACCAGTGCCCAGATCTGGAGACAGAGCAGTAGAAGAAACCCAAAGTCCCTTCACACTCCCTTCCTATCACTGTCCTCCAGGACACCCCAAGGTAAACTACTCCCAGCTCTGTTCATTTTGATAAGCCCCATCCTGTTCCTCCTTTATAAGAAAACCCAGAGTTGAGATAGAGAATAAAATCAAATACTCCTGAAAAACACAACAAAGGGCACCTTTGCTACAGGGAAAACAGGTCTACAGAGTGAGTACTTGCCAGCTATCTAAGTAGATCATCTAACAGATTCATGTACTTTTGCATTCCTCTGTGGGTGGGAAAAGCTAAGTCAACATTGTGAGTGGCTTTCACTGGTACCAAACAGATGAAGCAATCAGAGAGTCCCCCAGCTTGACTTTGTTGTGCTGTGAGCAACCTTTGAAAAGACAATGCGCTACACAACACACATTAGCCTCAGAGCAACAGGGGACACATCTTACATCTTCAAAAGAAGTGTTTATAACACTGAAGTTTTCAAATCTAAGTGTCCTAGTTCTACCACCTTATCTTAGAATTTTGGACAAGTTACTTAACTCTATGTCAGTTTCCACAAGCAAAGATGGCAGTGATGAAGATAATAGAATCCAGCTCATTGGACATTATGAGAATGATAAAAAGGAATGTCTTAACACTAAATCAGGTACATGGAAGATATTCAGTAACTGGTCCCTATCATTAAACCAGACAGAGAACCTGACTGGTAGAAGTTTAGAGGAACTAGTTTAGGAGAGAAGCAGGAACACCAAAAGTGGAGACCATCAGCATTCACAGGAAGGATAAAGGTGATAACTCAGGCCAAGGAAGCAGAACCTGACAGTCTCCAAGTGCTGTTTCAGTAGAAGAGAGTCTACATACCGTAAACTTAGTAAACTTACTACTATACATAGTAGCATGTTAGTCTACATACTATACCCTGTGAAAAAAGCCAATGGAAATGGGCAGAAAATGTTTGTTTCTGGTGTTGTCCATGTTGCCTTACTAGCAAGAGAGAAGCACTTGCGTAAGAAGAAATGAGCTTTGCTGCTGCTGTGGAAATCTTAGTAATGGGGGCGGGGTGCCAAGAGGGAATGATGCCCTTTTCTGCCTCTTGATATGGTGGCCATGATGGACAGGGTTGGAGAAACTCAAGTCCTGTTTGTGCTGAAGAAGCAGGAATTCAACACCCCCTGCGATACATGTCTATGTCGGGATTACAGGGGGGTTGTACTGACACTTTTAATGTCTTAGTATTCCTCAGGGTACTCTTTTGGTAAACACTCAGATCCAGGAAGGCACAGTGATTACTGGCGCTGTGGCCTGAGGACTCATGGGCCAAGACTCTATTGGGATGACAAATGGTTGAAGGGAAGGGTTGGGGATGCTTCAGCTATTTCCTTCTTTAAATATATTACCAGATAACAAGTTCTCAGGAATCTGTGGCAAGAAATCTTAGATTAGCCAAAAGATGTGGGTAGGCTTGGTTGGGTGGGAGTAAGCTGTGCTCCCAACTTTCATTCTTTAGTGAACTCAGGGACCTTATGTACTACCCTTCCTTCTTCCTGAAAGATGACTTGATGCAGTATGACTTGAAGACAGAGGAAAGGCATTTGGTAAACAGGTGGGGGAAATGTTGCAGAGAAGCCAGTGACACATCTCAGGGTGGGTGGACCTTGGGGAGAAAGGCAGTGTTCTCAGGACACAGGATGGGCAAGGAGTCCTTTGCAGGTAGTGCTTTTATGGTGTGACCAGCTATCCACAGTGTTCCTATCCATGAGAGATAACCCCCAAAATTGCATTAACATGGATGCTGCCATCATCACAAAGTAATTAAGTGAGGAAGTTAAAACTGCCAGGTGCTATTGTGTCTGAGAAGTACATAGCAATTCCACATAAAGATCAGACATCCCATTCCAGTGTGTCAGTTACTATTACAAGATGGTGGGTAAAGAAATAGTTGCAATTCCTTCATAAGAACATGCTACTGGAACCAAGCACCCAATGCTGGAATCATGGATAAAGAGAATTTGGTAGACAGATACAATGGAGTAATACTCAGTCATCAAAAATAATGGGATTTGACCATTTGTGAGGGGATTATCTAAAAGAAAAAGTCAGAGAGACAAATATGTGTGATTCCATTCATTTGTGGATTATAAAGAAAACAAAAAGACCTTGACAACAAAATGGTGATCACCAGAGAGAAAGGAGGGTCAGGGGAGGGGGTTCATTTTGACCGGACACCTGGTTGTCTGGTTAGTGTAGTGAGAAAATGTAAGCTTGGAGCTCTACAGCATTGTAAACTAATGTTACCTCAATTAAAAAAACAAAGGAAAGAAACTAAACAAAGGAACAGACAAACTCAGACCGAAACAAACTCTGAAAATTTGACCGTAACTTTAAGGCAACCAGAAGCGAAGGGTTTGGGATGGACAGTCCTGGGGAAGGGGGCCACTGCAGTGGACTCTGATGGAGGATTGTGAGTGCCTTGGCGGTGGGGGGGCGTGGTGACAGACACCTGCAGAGAGGTGAACCTCTACTCTGAATTATGGAGAGTTGGGAATTGTTACCTCGATTAAAAATAATACAATTCAATTAAAAAAGAAGATGATGCCACAAGGAGAGATACAGATTATTAATAGGGTCATACTTACGACGCCAATAATGGGGTTCTCAACAAGGATCTCTCAAGGGCGAGAAAGGACTCAATCTGGCTGGATCCAGGTTCTTGACTTTGTCTCGAAAACAAACTTAGTAAAGGATCAAAGGTGAAAAGAGAGAGGTTTTATTCTGGAGGAAATGAATGTGGGTGTGCTTGGGGGGAGTTGCACCCTCTGCAGAATGGGATGCTGACCTTAAGATGAAACACCATGTTTATTCAAGAAGAGGCATGACTTTAGGTGGGGAATTCCTGGAATAGGTGTGTTTTTCCTAGTACCTGGGTGCCTCCCTTTTGCTTTCTGCTTTTGGGTTTTTTCCTGGTGTCAGGCTAGCAACGACGTGGTAGGTAATGGCTCAGCCACAGTGTAAAAGAGTATTCCAGTGGTTCAGGGTCACAGAAAAGCCTCTGAGCAATTGCCACAATCGCTGACCAAAGGTTTACTTCCTATCTTTTTGGCCAACACAACCTCCTTTGTTCTTTCTCATTCCAACCTAGAGATTTCTACCCCTATGTATAAGGGCAGCTGAGGGAGGCCATGATTCTCCACTAATTCCTGCTGGCCTAGGGCTGTTGGCCCAGCCTGCCAAAGGGAGTAGAAATCTTCAGACTCGCTTGAATTTTTGGTGGGTGGCGTTGATTTCATCTGCAGGGGTAGACTGGAAGCCTTGAGACAACATCAGCTTGGAATGGACTTGTTACCTAGAAGAAACGAGCACAAGTGAGCTCAAGATGAAGAGCCAAATACTAAAATTGGGGGGAGAGCTACCAAAGGCCCCAGCAAAGGCAGGAACCTATGAGAGAGGCTGGGACCGACTTCACAGCCACCCAGAGGGCAGTGGCTGACAGGTCACTTACAACCAGAGGGACAACAACAGTTAGACAACGAGCCGAGTGTGAAGATAAGAACAGGGTGCGTCACTCCTCCTGCATCTCTATTCATTTCTCGCTTGTGTGTCATATTAACAACAACAACACTCCTCAGATTGTTATTATGCAACACTGTCAATTCAATTGCATGATGCAAAAAAATAAAATGTAGGACAATTCACAAGCAGTATTTATCATAGCTGAGAAAAGGAAAAAATTGGAAAGAATTTGCTGAAGATCCTCCTTGGCAAGCTGGTCCAGAAACTTGAAACAGTCCCTTCTCGTTGCAGGTTAGAAAACCAGCTTTCTCAGCAGTGGACAACACTTCCCGGAAGTAAGTTGTTAGCATTTTTTTACACTTAGATGCATGAAATTCTTGGGGGTGAGTGTGGGCTGTTAAAACCATGGATTCCCTGGGCCCTCCCTGATGGCACAATGGGTTAGGGTGTAGCACTTCAAGTTAGTGGCAGACACTTCAGTGTGAGTTCGATCCCTGGTCCTGGAGGTGACCCACATGGCACAGCAGACCTCTCCTGTCTTGCTTGCTGCACCCCCAGCAGTGTACTTCATCGATCTGCCTGTTCTGCTCTCCACTCTGTCTCTGGTGAATTCTCTCACAGCCCCTACATCTCTGGCCTATACCCCATTTCTGTACGCATAAATAAATAATCTTAAAACAAACAAACAAACAAACAAAAAAAAACCCATGGCTTCCCTGGCCTCACCACAGAGATTCTGCTTTATTTGGGAGGGAAATGCTGAGAATCCAGACTAACAAGCATTCAAAGGTATCAGTGCTTTGAGAAGGAAGCTCTGAGTCGTCCTGGTGGTGACTGGTCTACTCGTTAGCAAAGGCGGCCCCTCCGTCCCCTGCATCAGTGGGCTCTACTGGGACATGGGTGCGAGTGATCTTCACTGGTGAGTTAGACTCAGTCTATGAGGGGTGTGGGGGGCAGGGCAAGCTGGTAGAGCAGATCTGGGGGTAAGAGAGGAGAGATCAGCCTCCACCTCTGTCGACAAAATGAATCTCAATCTTGGTTGCACATGGGAAATCACCTGAACTGATTAAAACATCTTATGCTCAGCTCCTACCCAGCCAGTTAGAACCTCGGGGTTAGCATGAGGGTCCTCCTGTCCATCCTCGCATGGATGAGGAGATTCATTTCAGCTAAGGGCAGTTGAAAGCAGAGGCTGGAGAGGGACGTGCCCAGCAGAGGAGGGGATGATCCAGGATCTACCTGCAATACTAATTCATTTGGGCCACCAACCAGACCTAGGATATTTATTGTTGGAGAGACCTTTGCCAATATACATGAATATCTAATGAGTTTCCTTGTGCAAGGGAGACTTCTCTGTGACCTTGAGAAGAAACTCTGGGTTTGCTATAAAAACTGGGTTTGGATTGGAATCTAAGCCTGGCCCCTAACTCATCTTAGGCCAGTCACCAAAAATCTCTAAGCCTCTGCTAAATCACCTTTAAAAATGAGACCAATGAGCAGGAACATGAGGGTCACATGTGGTGTGGGCACCGCAGCTGGGGTGACGGGCCACCTGGGCTCTGACTCCCTCTCAGACCCCACAGGGTACTTAGAACAAGACTGAGCCACTTCTCCCCTTGTTGCTTGTTCCAGGAGGGCACTGAATTATCCCTGGAGGGACTGCTGTCCTGAGTTTGGTCTCCTCTCAGATTTTCACTTTACTCACCTCTTACCAAGAAGTGCCCGGACCAGTTTTCTTTATTCCATGGCCTGTCAGAAGCCTCGAAACTTGAAAGGAGTGTTACAAAGGTAAACAAGACCCCACACCCACCACACCCACCACATCCCCAGCAACTCTCCTGACCCCAAGGAAACCCCAACATCATCACCCATGGGCCAAAGAATTGACTCGGGTTGGATTTCTGCATTATCAAAGAGGTTGCTGGTCTCCCAAATAACATTCATTATGAAGTTGATGAACAACCAAACTTTGCAAAGTGCTGTAAAACATGTCTCAAAATAATATATTCAATATGATTTCAGTGATATTCAGTAATTCAATGCTGTCAACAATAGTTCAAGAACTTCCTAGAAGCACAAAAAGGCAAGATGCACAAAAACTGCCTCTAGGTAAAAAGTTCATGGCTGACTTTTATTATGTCTTCTTTACCTGTTCAATAGTTTTAAGTTCTTTTTTTTTTTTTCACAATGATCAAGAGGGGAAGAAAAGGGGGGTCTGCCTTCTGGGGGGAATGACACACCTGTGTCTCCCCTGGCTTCTCTCGTAAAGGACAGTGGGGCCCGCTGGATGTTCATCACACTGTCCCACTCACGATGCCAACGTGAGGGTCAGCAGGCCCCTGCGCCAGTGTTTGGAGTTTGGCTGCTCAGTGTTTTTGCAGGAGCCCGTCTGCAGCTGCCTTCAGAGGATCATGCACGGCTGACACCTTGATCTTCCAGAAGCTGACACCTCACAGCTTCCAGAACTGTGAGGAAATAAATTTTTCTTGTTTACGACACCTGGCTTATGGTGCATTTATTACTTTATGACAATCCTAGCAAATTAATACAGAAGATTGGTCAGAGGAAAGAATTACAATGTTGGTCAAATTAAAAGGAGAAGACAAATCTATGAAATCTGATCCACTTTTCCACCTCTGAAAGAATAGAAAGCAGAAGAACAAACAGATATGTATACACTTATGCTCATGGCAGCATTATCCATGATGGCAAATCATGGCAATGACCCAAATTCCCATCAATGACTAAGTGGATAAACCAAACATTGATATAGATATGGACACACACACACAAAGGAATAGTATTCAAAGAAGGAAGAGAATTCTGACACATTATCTAACATGGGTAAGCCTTGCAGACATTAGGCTGAGTAGAATAAGCCAGTCACAAAAGCACAAATAATGTATGATCTCACTTATGTGAGAGGCACAGAGCTGTCACTTCCAAGATGTGTCTATTAACACCAAAAATAAATAAAAAGCTGATCTAAATTGTTAAATCCATTTTTAAGAATTGGAGCTTCCAGTAAGACTTCTCTCCGCTCTCCCAGCCCGGGACTCAGGACACCTGGCACTCAGGAAGGTAAAGGGGTTCCAGGGGACAGCTTAGGAAGCCTGACCTCCAGGGTCCAGCACCTCATTCCAGCGCTGACCTCACGGGAACTCAATATCCGCAAAATAATGTCCTCCACTGGAGACATTTGTCTCCTGGGGTGTGTCACCCACAACTGTCACCTGAACTACAAGCTAACAGACTCTCTCTTCTGTACCTTGTCCTCCTTTTTCTCCGTCTCAATCAGTAGATGCAGCATTTTTATTGTTCAAGCTATAAAACCACAGAAAGAAAGGAAACCTGGTTCTGAGGAAATGCACTAGCAAGTCTTACCCAAGCACCCCTGCGACTGGATATAGATATGGACACACACACGCAAAGGATTAGTATTCAAAGAAGGAAGAGAATTCTGACACCCAGCGTTATCCCTGAGAAAGGGGCACATGGGGAGTGGTTTCTACCTGCATCAGCTCCCTATTAACAGGGGTGTTTGCATCTCATATAACCAGCCTCATAGCAGCAGGACCTGCAGACAGATTGACTTTGACCCTTCGTGGGTTTGACATAATTCAACACTGTTTCTTCCTGCTTAATAAAACTTTTTGTGAGTGTGAAGTTTCTGGAAAGGTTCCTATCAAGGATTAAAAAAAAAAAAAAAGGAGTGAGTCTAAGAGGGATGATTCAAAGAGCTATGGTTGATTATAAAAATCCCTTCCAGGACAGTTTTATTTTATGATTTGATTTTTTATGATTAAGATTTTGCTAGGCTGAATTTGAATGTAGTTTGGAATCTGCTTGTTAGAACAGAGCTATAGTATACAGATACCCCCATGGGCGTGTTCCAATTTTTACACTTGTTTTAAAGTGTTTTTTTTTTTATCTAGTTGGATCCTTGGGAGTGTATTATGCAGATAAGATATGTCGCTGGTCAGCTGGTATTCGGTCCACTTCTAAATGTCAACATACTTGTTTTGTGATAATTTGGGGTATTTGATTGAAGTCCCACATGTATACCATCATCTCAGGGGAGAATTTAGAAAAGAGAACTTTGTCTTGGATAACTCTAATTTGAAGGGAGTTTACAATTCAGGAATGTAGACTAAGAAAATTACCCATTTTATTTGTCAAGCTTATCCAGAAATTGGTTTCTCTATTTATTATCATTCCTCCATGGTTGCATGCATATTTCAATGTTTTTTTTATTTATTTGTGTATACAGAACTGGGGTACAGGCCAGAGGTGCAGGGGTGATGAGAGGATTCACCAGAGACAGAGTGGGGAGCAGAACAAGCTGACTGACGAAGTACACTGCTGAGGGGAGCAGCGGGTGGGTCAGGAGAGGTCTGCTGTGCCATGTGGTCACCTCCGGGGCAGGTGGGGATCGAACTCATGCAGAAGTGGCTTCAGCTTCTTAGTGCTGTGCTTTAACCGTCTGCGCCACCAGGGAGGGCCCTGCATATCTCAATGTTAACTGAAGTAGAAAGAGTTTAGGTGAGTGATGTCAAATGGGATCTTAAGGTAAAGATTTCCAGGAGGAGGTAGAACATATAAGCGGTGGTTTCAGAAGAAGAGGGACTTGTTTCTAGTATTTTAGAAATGCAAGAAATCCCACAGAGCTGAATCAAACAGGGGATAGAGGCAGTGGGAATAGAGTTCCATCTGTCACAAACTCTGGGAGGCCTGCGAAGACAGCAAGACAGGAGCCCCTGGACTCAATTCCTCCCATAGACACACCGAACATGAGGCTGAACACAGAGCAGTTAGCTCTGAAGGAGATTCAGAAACTAGCCGAGTGCCTGCCACACAGGAGGTGAATGTGAAAATGCCGCACTGCAAAGGGCAGGAAAGACCAATCAGGAGGGAACCCCCAACCTCCAGCTTCCCCTTGAGGCCAGAGGGGGCCCCTGGCCCCGTGTGGTTGGCCCCTGGTCGTTACCACCCAAGTGATGGGCCCCAGACTTCTGGCTCTGATTACCAAGGAGTTCCATTTATGCATTGAGATCCCACATTTCATGCTTGTTATGTTAAGACTCCCACCAGAGGACAGTTCCCCAAAACATCTAGCTCTGGAAGTCAATGAAGCTTGTGTCCAAGAGACCTCAGGAAGACCACAAAGGAGCGGTGGTTAATGAGTCAGCAAGTGCTTGCCGCAGCTGTTCTGCCAGGGTCAGTGCAGAGGAGCAGCGAAGTCTCTGCCTTTCCTTGAAATTAGTCTCTGCAAAGTTTTAAGGGCTGCTGCTTAAGGGTCAGGTTTCTAATTTAGAAGGCATCTAGGGGCTGGCTTGGGCCCTCCCACCCCATAAAAGGGTATCCAGGCCCTCCCTGGTGGCGCAGCGGGTTAAAGCACAGCACTAAGAAGCTAAAGCCACTGCAGCACCAGTTCGATCCCTACCCGGGAGGGTGAGGCAGACCCCTCATGGTGCCGCAGACCTCTCCTGACCCACCCGCTACTCCCCTCAGCAGTGTACTTGTCAGCTGACCTGTTCTGCTCCCCTCCCTGTCTCTGGTGAATCCTCTCACTGCCCCTGCACTCCAGTTCTGTATGCATAAATAAGTAAATCTTAAAAAACAAAACAAAAACAAAAAAAACAGAACATATCCCAGCTAATCCACGCACATCTGCCTGCTGCCCAGTCTAAGTCATCGCTATCTCCTCGAAAGGAAATTATAAGCGCATGTGGGCTGTAGCTTGTGTTGCCACCCAAGCGATGAGCTCCAGGACTGCCTGGCTCTGACAGGCAAAGGGGCCCCATCCAGGTGTCCATGGAACAGCAAGAGGTAGTGAGCATTCCACTCACGGATGTGCAGCTGGGGAAGGGCAGAGGGACAGGCGAACCCCACTTCCAGCTTCTCTGGAATGGGCTTCACCACACACTTTCCCAGCTGCTCTGAGGGCCTGTTCCTAACCAGTCTGAATCCAAACTTTGGATGGGGTCCTCCCCTCCGGGGTGCTGACAGCCCTTGGTGCATCCGCTACTTCTGGGGGAACTTGGGGACGAAGGAAGGGCCACTCAGACAGGCACAAATGTCTGAGACGCAACCAGCGACTTGGGCCAGGCTGAGGGCTGAGGTTCACCTCCTACACGAGGCCTTCTGGCAAGACTGGAGCGGTGACTCTTTGACCTAGTGCACAGAAACCAGCGCAGAGAGCCAAAGACAGTGATGAGCATAAGAATATGCTCTAAACAGAGGAGCACGTGGGGTCATCAGAAACAGATCTAGGGTAATGAGCTAGAGACAAGTGACTCACCTGATAAAATTCAAAATAATGGTCATAAAGATATTCACTGTGCTAAAGGGAATAAAGGGTCAACAAAGTGGGAAGTTCAATCACAAGAAAACATAAAACTTTACCCAACAGAAATAATAGATGAAGAATACAGTATCCAACCTGAAATTCAATGCCAGGGTCCAGGAATAAACTATCGAGTAGAAAAAAAGGATCGGCAAACTCACAGACAGAGGAGTGAGATTCAGCCAGTAAGAGGAACAAAAAGAAAGGATAAAAGAGCAGTAGGAGCTTAAGGAACTCTGGAGCACCAGCAACTGACCAGTACACACATTTAGGAGTCTCACAGGCGCAGAGCGAGAAGAGGGGAGGAAGCTTATTAAAAGAAATAATGTTTTGGCCCTCCCTGGTGGTGCAGCGGGTTGAAGCACAGCACTAAGAAGCTTAAGTCACTTTCGCATGGGTTCGATTCCCGCCTGCCCCAGAAGTGACCACATGGCGTGGCAGACCTCTCCTGGCCCGCCCACTGCTCCCCTCAGCAGTGTACTTCGTCGATCTGCCTGTTCTGTTCCCCACTCTGTCTCTGGTGAAGCCTCTCACCGCCCCTGAGCCTCTGGCCTGTACCCCAGTTCTGTATGCACAAATAAATAAATCTTAAAAAAGAAATAAAAAAATAATGTTTTGCAGCAACTTGGATGGAGCTGGAAAAGATCATGCTTAGTGAGATAAGCCAGAAAGAAAAAGAAAAATACCGGATGGTTTCGCTCATAACAGGAGTATGATGGACCAGGCGAGAAAATAATAGGAATAATGAACAGCCATATACCAGAGACATTTTGTGGGGGTGGAGTGGGGAATGGGATCAAAAACGGGGATGGGGGAGAGGGAAATGCACGGGACTATGGTGATGGCACGCGGGTGACTTGGTGATGGGAAACCCGCGGGGATTACAATCGAGATGGAAAAAAAAATGTGCAAAATGATGTAAAAATAAACAAACAATAAAATAAAATAAAATAAAATAAAGAAAAAAAAAGAAAGAATGGCTAGAAATCTCCCTAACCAGGGGAAAGAAATAGACCTCTAGATCCAGGAGTCCCAAAACATACAAATAAGAAGATTCAAAGAACCCACAGAAAACCGCATTATAATCACCATCAAAAGTTAAAGACAAGGAGAGAAATCTCAAGAGCAGGGAGAGAAAAGTAATTTGCTGCATTCAAGGGAATCACCTTTAAATTAATAGCAGATTTTTCAGCAAAACTGCAGGCTGAAAGGCAGTGGGATGATAAATTCCAAGTGTTGACAGGAAAACGGTCTAACCATACTTTACATAGCAGTTGTCCTTCAGAATTGAAGACCAGATAGCTTCCTTGTAACTAAAAACTAAAGCTAAAGCTATTGATCACCCTTTTTTTTTTTTTAAAGATTTATTTTATTTATTTATACAGAACTGGGGTACAGGCCAGAGATGTGGAGGGTGAGAGGATTCATCAGAGACAGAGTGGGGAGCAGAACAGGCAGATAGAGGAAGTAACTGCTGAGGGGAGCAGCGGGCGGGTCAGGAGAGGTCTGCCGCGCCATGTGGTCACCTCCGGGGCAGGTGGGGATCGAACTCATGCGGAAGTGGCTTCAGCTTCTTAGTGCTGTGCTTTAACCTGCTGCGCCACCAGGGAGGGCCCGATCACCCCTTGTTTTTAAGAAACATTAAAGGGAATTCTGCAGGCTGAACCACAAGGACCCTGATTAATAAGATGACAACACAAGAAAGACTAAAAGTCACTGGGAAAAGTTAAATTCAGACTATGCTAATATTGTAAGCGTGGTGGGTAAATTACTTACAACTCCAGTATGCAATTTAAAAAACAAAATTACAAAAAATAACTCTTTTATAACAATGTGTTAGTGGCTACACAAGGTAGAAGATGTAAGTGGTGACATCAAAATATAAAGTGGTTAAGGAGGCAAAAGCCAAGAGAAGCCATTGTCCAGGGTCCCAGAAGGGCAGGCGGTCCATCCTGCCTGAGTTCAGATGTTTCTCTCCACACAGTCCTTAGCTTTTCTTCATGCAACGGCATGTACTATACATGGAAGAAGAAGCATGGTGGAGAAAAGAAGATGGCGAGGAAAGTAGGAAAGGAGGTGAAGGAGGAAAAGCCAGGAGACAAGAAGCTGATATTCCAACCTGCAAACCAGAACAAGCTTTTAAATAAGGCCTTGAGTCTGCATTGAACTTTTGACAATTATGGCATGTCAGCATGGTAACTGATTCATAATTATTTTATGGGAGTTTAGCAACTCTGTATGTAACTGGCTCAGAACAGTTGCAGAGCTGTTAATCCTGAATGTTTATTACCCACCATTCAATAAATAGCTTAATAAATCTAAAGAAGTCCAATTTATAGGGATGGTTATGGCATGCTATTCAAATTTCAAGCAATTACAATAAAACCACATCTATTGAGGGTAATGCAGTTTTAAAAAAAATTGGTATTAGAGGATCCTGGAACGCGACATCCCTTGAGCTATTCTTTGCTGTCTGGGCCACAGGGGGCCTGGTGTGACGAGGCTAGAAGTGCCTCTGGGCTGCTGCCTGCCAAGGAGAGCAGTGAGCTGGGACAAGACTCACCACTTTCCGTGGCATTTAGGAATCTAGGTTCCTGGTGGCAGTGACATTTCAAGGCTGTTTGCTTCCCTGTTTAGGGCTCACCTCTGGCCCTCGTGCAGGAGAGTATGCCATAGCCCAGGTTGGAAAGGCATTCGGAATCTTCTAGAAGGTTAGTGACTTGGAAAGAACAGGAATGATGATTTCTCAGTTAAGAACAGACTTCTCTGCTCACTTCTAGGAAACAAATGCATCCACACAGAGGGCTGTAAGTAGAACCAAAGGAAAAGGAAAAAAACAATATACACACGGACACACAGACACACTTCACGTTACTTATCCTTCAGCTCATGACTTCCTCCCACTCCCTGCCACGTTGCCTCCCATCAGGGATGCAAAAAGGGGATGGAGAATGAAAAAGTGGCGAAGACACTGACCGTTTGCTCAGGGTCCCAGAGGGGCATATGCAGAGGAGAGCAGACCTGGTCCCGGCCTTGGCTCTTACCCTTACTGTGTGTCCTGAGACAAGTCCAACTAGGGGGCCTCAGTTTCTCCTTTTGGTTCTAACATTCTGTGATTCTATGCTTCAGTGAAAGAGAATAGCATGTGAATTAGAAGTCGGGACCCAGCTGAAGTGGTGCTTAGCAGAGGAGACTCCTTGTTCATTCTGGAGACAAAAGGCAGAATTATGATCCCTCTCCCTCCTCCTCCCCTTTTTGATTGCTGAATAGTATTCTATCGTGCGTATATATACACCACATCTTCTTGGCCCAGTTATTTATTTTGGGGCATTTGGATTGTTTTCAAGTTTTACCAATTATAAATAGTGCTGCAATAAACACAGGGGTACAAGTATTCTTTGAATCAATGTTCTTGTGTCCTTTGGGTTGATCCCTAGGAGTGGAATTGCTGGGTCATATGATAGCTCTATTTTTAGTAGTCTGAGGAACAGACTCTACCTTCTTCCAGTGCTCACTGCCTATTCAGGGTGAAATTCAGTGTTTGAGTCTGCACATGAGTGCAACTCGTTTACTTCCTGCTAAGAAACAAACTTCATGGAAGAGGAGACACATATTTAAATAATTATAGCACAAGGTGATAAGCATCAGACCGGTATTTTAGAGAATACATTTTAGGAGAACTGACAGGGATGTCACTTTCCCAGTTTTAAGTTGGGGGGAGAATGTATTCAGGTCAGACTTGATGGATAAGTTGATATTTAAGCTAGGTCTTAAAGGATGGGGGAATAGACTAGACTTTCACTTCTGAGGAAATGGGAACAGGCAGCCCATATAAAAGGAAGAGCAGAGATAAAGTGCATGGCTGTGTCTTCATGCACCTGCAATATGACAGGAATGGCATGGGGGTACAGGGGTACAGCAGTAGATACGACAGTCTCTGATTTTGTGGCACTTACAGTCAAGTAGGTAGAGATAGTTATGAAACAGTCAAATATGCCAATGCATAAGGTGGTCTTTAGAACAAGAGCAAGCCCCTGTCCCTAAAGTGTGGGAGACATGATGGAGAAAAACTGGACATAAGCGTAAAAAGGTTCAAACTTAAAAGATTGTAGAAGATCTCTCGTGCAGTGCTAAGGAGTTTATTCCTTAGTAGCAGGAGCTAAAAATAATTTAGCAGAGAGACATTAACAAATTTGTGTTTTATAACTAAAATCTAGCAAAGAATAGATCAGAGGGAGAGTGCCGGGTGCTGGGATAGCAATTAGGATATTATTACTAAAGAAAAGACGAGGAGAGTAGCCGGAGGGCATGTCCACTGGAATAGAGAGGAGGCCAGAAAGGTGTTTCAGGCATAAGCAACAGCTAGTGTGTCCTGAGCAGTAAAAGAGAAAGAGGCAAAAATGATAACACATTTCAAGGGACTCAGGAGGTATATCTAATCCTCAAAGATGAGGAATCCAGAAAAAGCTGAGGGGCCAGGACAGCCAGGGGAAGTTGCGGACTCCATGGTGCAGCTAGCAGACTGGTAGTTGGGAGGGTCACTGGGGTCTCGTAAGGGAACTCCAGGCGGCAGCTACCGAGTGGAGGCTTTTCCACTGAGGTGCGTAAGCTGAAGCCATTGGAAGGCATGAGGCCAGTCAGAAAGAGAATGGAGAAGAGCCCACGTCACCTCGTGAAATTCCTGCAGGAGTGGTTATGTGAAGAATTTTAGATTCAGAATGCTGTTCTGCAAGCAAAATAGGAGGTAAAAAGATAAGGGGGTTTACAACGCCACAATAGTGAAGGCAAAGATAAATAGATGGGACTACATCAAGTTAAAGAGCTTCTGTACAGCAAAAGAGACATTACTAAAAACAAACAGAAAGATCACTAATTGGGAAAACATTTTCTCACACAAAAGTAGCGATAAAGGATTGATCACAAAAATATACGGAGAACTGATGAAACTCAACAAAAATAAACAACCCCATCAAAAAATGGGCAGTAGAGCTAAAAAGACACTTCTCCAAAGAGGAAATGCAGATGGTCAACAGGCATATGAAAAAATGTTCAACATCACTCGTAATAAGGGAGATGCAAATTAAAACCACAATGAGATACCACCTCACCCCAGTGAGAATGGCACATCTTCAAACAACTAGCAACAACAAATGTTGGCGAGGATGTGGAGAAAAAGGAACTCTCCTGCACTGCTGGTGGGAATGCAAACTAGTACAACCACTATGGAAAACTGTTTGGAGGTTCCTCAAACTGCTAAACATGGAGCTTCCCTACGGCCCAGCAATCCCACTCCTAGGTATCTACCCAAAAGACACAAAAACACTGACTGAAAAAGATACTTGTACCCCCATGTTTATTGCTGCTTTATTTACAATTGGAAAAACATGGAAGCAGCCCAAATGCCCAAAAGTAGATGACTGGATTAGAAAGATGTGGTACATATATACAATGGAATGTTACTCAGCAACCAAAAAAGAGAAACACATGTCTTTTGCAGCAACTTGGATGGAGCTGGAAAAGATCATGCTTAGTGAGATAAGCCAGAAAGAGAAAGAAAAATGCTGGATGGTGTCACTCATAGCAGGAGTATAATGGACCAGGTGAGAAAATAACAAAAATAATGAACAACCATATACCAGAGACATTTTGTGGGGGTGGAGTGGGGAATGGGATCAAAAACGGGGGGAGGGGAGGAAGTGAGGGAAATGCACGGGACCATGGTGGTGGCACAGGGGTGATTTGGTGATGGGAAACCCGTGGGGATTACAATCGAGATGGAAAAAAAAATGTGCAAAATGATGTAAAAATAAACTTTGTAATAAAAAAAATGAATTAAAAAAAGGAAAAAATATATAAAAGAAGAAACCATGAAAAAAAAAAGATAAGGGGGTTTATAATGAAATCAAAAGTTGGTTCTTTGGAAAAAGCAATAAAACAGATTCATCTTTAATCAGGTTGATCAAGAAAAATTAGTAATGAGAAAGGGAACATTACTACTGGTAGAATAGTTAAATATAAAGTGATAGAGTAAACAAGTGTTGGCCAAAAATCTAAATGACCCTGATTAAATGGACATGTTTCTAAAAATGTACACAATGACTCAAGAGGAAATAGAAAATCTGAATGGACACTGATCCCATAAAGAAACACCTGGGACCACATGGCTGCAGAGGTAACTTCCACCCAAGGGAATTAGCACTAATCCTTTTACAAACTTCCAAAAAATAAGAAGGGTAAGAAACTGGAACCCTCAGACACTGCTGGCAGGAATGTAAAATGATGCAACTTCTTTGGAAAACGTTTGGCAGTGCTCAAATGTCAAACATAGAATTACCATGTGACCCAGCAATTACACTCCGAGGCGAGTCCCAAGAGAAGTGAAAACGTGTCTGCACAAGAAACTTTTAAGAATGTTCATGGCAGAACTGTTCACAGTAGCCTGCAGGTGGAAGCCACCCCAATGTGCATCAGGGGCTGAATGGGTAAACAATGTTAACAGAAGCCCCTGCAAGGAGCGCTGAACCCCGATAAAAGAGGGAAGTTTTGATGTGTGCTACAACAGGCACAGGCCTTGAAAACATGTTAAGGGAGTGAAACAGATACAAAAGGCCACTCGTTGAATGATGCCATTGATATAAAACCTCAAGAATCAGCAAATACATGGTTGCAGAGCGCTGATGGGTCAGGGTTGGGAACAGGGAACAGGGAAATGAGGGGTGACTGCTAATCGGTACCGGGGTTTCTCCTAGGTGATGAATGCGTTCCAGAGTTCGATCCTGGTGATGGTTACACAAGCTTGTGAATAAACTAAAACCAAGAGAACTGCACGCTGACAAAAGTGAATTTCAGGATCTGAAAGTGGTGTCACCATAAAAAAGATCAGTTAAACTATTTTGGCATAAATGACATAACAGAGAATAGATGTGTAATAGATCCATGGAAATAATTTTAATTTAGATGGTAGATCAAGGGTTAATTTTGCTACTATGCAAAGAGAAATTACAATTTGACCAAAAGACTGAATCACAATAAATGGGGCAAATGATGTCAACATACAACTCCTGGAAAGGCATAGGCAAGTGACGTGAACGCTTAGTTAAATGATAGTCATTTTTTGCACCCATCAGACTGGCAAATGTTGAAAAGAACTGTCACATCTATGAATGACAGGGATGTGTGGGATAAGAGTGTACCGGTTGAGATACAGCTATTTGGGAAACTAGCAATAAAGATTCATATTCAAAGTACATATATGCTTCGATTTAGCATCCCCACTTCTGCGACCCTCCCGTACATAAATAAGTGGTTTCTAAGGACATTGACAGAGATATAAATATATATGTATCATTTTCTGAATTGGTTATTGTTATTAATAGTGGCCTGAGACTGATAGATTATGGTACTCTATATCATGAAATTATGTGCAATCATAAAAAATATGAACAGGAGAAACTACTAGAAGAGGTAGAGGGTGAATGAGAAAAAAGAAAGACACAGAAGATGTGTATAATATAGTCCCCTTTAACAAAATAATTAGAGTATTACATCTATACATAAAGATACCTAAAATCTATACATACTTGTAATAAACCTAAGAAAAGGGAAAGGAGGTTACTTTGGTGCTAGTGTGGGCAGGATACCGAAGAGGAAGCAGAGATGATTTCAGAGGCCAGGGAAGGTGCCTGCAGAAGTGCAGAAATGACTGGCAAAGACCTTGGTGAGTGGGCATCAGAGCCCAGGGGACTGAGTCTCTCCTAACTCCTGCCAGCCACTGCGTCTGGGCTTCCCTTTGGTTCCTGCCTGCTTCTCCTGCGGCAGGGTGAAGGCCTGCTGGGCTCCTGCCCAGTGCCACCACCCAGTGCTCCATGGGGGATTATTTTTCCCAAAGTCTGTGTTAATAAAAGTGCCCGCACAACTTTTCCCCGCCCTGCCCCAGTCATCATCCTGAGTCTCTCTCACACTCTTCTGATTTCCCACATGAATCTGGGCCGCGAGGTTTCCCGCAAACAGACACGGTCAGTAAAATCATGTCATCAACTAGGATGACTTCTTTATGGTCTGGTCCTATGTTCATCCTGGGCCTATATGGACATAAAGACCAACCTCCCCTTATCTCTGTCCTTCTCTCTGCTCTCCATAGTCTTAGTTTTATGGGGCATCAGCTCCACCTCCTTCGTGGTCTTTAACTTCTCCTAAAGCTCCAGGTACACACTCCTCCATGCCAACCCAGCTCTCTTTTCATCAGACCTAGACTAGAGACTTTCATTCTGAGAAGGCAGGTGAGTATGCCAGAGTCCTCCAGAGTTTCAAAATGCAGGTGTTTGCCACGCTCCCCCTGCTCCCCTTTCCCGCCAACCCCCTGTCAAGATTCTTGAAAACTCAGTTCTCTTTTGTTTCATGATAGTATTAGGTACCAACTTAGAGCCCATTTTGCAGATCATGAAACTAAGGCCAGGGGAGATTCAGTGACTATCTAGGACTTTCTGAGCCTGGAGCACATGCCCCTCCCGCTGCACACCCCACTCTTTAGGAAATTCACCAAAGGCCCTGAGGGGGTGCCTTTCTGCTCAGAGGAACCCGAGAATTTAATGCCCCATAGCTTGTTTTAGTTTCCACTTTCCTGCAAACAATTATCGAGTTTCTAATAGTGTCAGGCATTATGGGGAAGGAGAGACGTAGACATAGGAAGATGAACAAAATAGGGCATCTGCTTTTAATGAACTCACAGCAAGTGGGGAATTAAATCAATGCGATCGGTATCTTCACAGGCTAGAGGAATTGGGGATCTATCTGGCCTCTGATGGCTGCCAGAACGCAGGTGTTTGAGACCCACTTAAAGCCAATGGATCTGTTTAGACCTGCCTGTTTTTACAAAGGAGCAGTCCTGTTCCTTCTGGACTGCAAAGCCTACCTCCTGGGGCCCAGGGCGCCTCACTCTGACCTTGGGGACAAGCCAAAGGAAAACACAATCTCCTCCCTCCCGTCGCCTCGGAAGGCTTTGCCTGAACCAGGCCGCCACGGGGTTGTGGGCAGTTTTTCCCAGAACACTTCCCCTTCTTGGGCAGCTAAAACAACAAGGAATAAACACAAAACATGAGTAGGGCTTGGACGCATTTTTAAAGTGATTGTGATCTTACAGCAAAGAAGATACGTGAAGAAAAGAGAGTTCTGAACCGAGGCGCAGAGAACAGAGGCACAAATCCAAGATACCTTTTGAGTCACAAATCCTACATCGAGGTGCCAGTTGCCTGGGTTTGACCCCAGCTTTTGCCAGCGCCACCACTCCCTACCTGCACAACCTTGGGCCCCTTCTTCAGGACGTGCAGGGCCCTGGGACAGAGGGGAATGGGAGCAGGTGGCAGGCGGAAGCGCGAAACTGTAGTTGGTCCCGGCTATAGTGGATTTTACATGAGCTTGGGTTTCAGCTGTGGGAAATGGGGAGGTGAGGGCGACTTTTAAGGTAAATGTTGCAAGGTCAAAATATATTTTTGATCATTTCTTCATAACTCCCTAGTGGTTTCCTCCCTGGCAGCGGTTGTTAATGTGGGACTTCTGAAAAATGCCCGCACTTGGGACCAGCCACAGAGGGGTGGCAAGAGCGACACACATCTGACAGCAATCACACATGTGGCCTATCGCGTCAATGCTGAGTGGACGCCAGGGCACGAGGGAGGGATGTGGGGTAGAAGAGCGGGAGTTGGTCTGCAAGCCAGATGCTGAGCTGCGCCTTGCCTTGGGGGCCCAAGAACTTCTGAAATATCTACAGTGTTTTCAACCTGTAAAAGGTGCCTCTTTGACCTAGAGGGGAAGAAAGGGTTCAGCCTGTAGGTTAGTGCTGTTGGCTAAGTAGTGCAGCGAGATGGAGAAATGGTATTTTTTTTTTAAAGATTGATTTTATTGATGCATACAGAACTGGGGTACAGGCCAGAGGTGTAGGGAGCAGTGAGAGGATTCACCAGAGACAGAGTGGGGAGCACAACAGTCCAACTGACGAAGTACAGTGGGCAGGCCAGGAGAGGTCTGCACCGCCATGTGGGTCACCTCCAGGGCGGGGATTGAACTCATGCTGAAGCGGCTTCAGCTTCTCAGTGCTGTGCTTTAACCCGCTGCACCAGCAGGGAGGGCCCCTAGGCAGCACTGTTTTAGCACCAACAGAGAACCCCCCCTGCAAGGAAAAGCTGTGGTAATGGGGGAGCCCGCTTAACCTGCAGGAACCACGTGGCCCTCCCCTATGAAACGGGGAATGTAACCCCTGTCTCACACTGCTCCCCAGGAGGGCACGATGACACATCTCCCCATATCAGATATTTGTTGTACTTTAATGATGCTTCTTAGACACCTCAGCATAACAATGGCTTACTGTGGGGACCCCTGAATTAGCCTATGGATCTGTGAGGTTCAGTGTGTGGCTTGGCTGCTCCTGACTGCTTCTTCGTGTGACCGTGGTCACCTGTAGGTCACCTAAATGGTTCTGCTGCTCATCTGAATGGGCTGGTCTCACTTCTATGCCTGGACACCGACTGTTATTGATGATCTAGGAGGGCTTGGGGACCATTGCCTGGCCCCCACTCCACGGGCATGTTTTAACGGCGATGGTACAGGGCAAGGATGAGCGCAAACGCAAATGCTCTTCGAATCTCCGCTTGAAAATGTCACATCTTCCAGTACCCTGCTGACCAAGTGAATCACTTGGCTACACTCAGCATCAAAGTGGGAGGACAGTGCAAACTTACATGGAGTAAGGAGGTGGTCCAGGGAGGGTGAAAATTGGGGCCCTTTTTGCCATCTATCACAGTCTCTGTAAACCATAAGCTATGCAAAGAAATGAAAGGTAGTATTACTCCCCAAAGGCAGTTTAATCAGTCCATGCTTGTTGAATTGATTTACATGGGCACTGGCCTGTCTCAGACCTGATTACTTTCACAAGTTTTTCCAATTGGCCCATGGTCTCTCATAGCTAGAATCAACCTCATTTAAAAACCATCTTTAAATTTCTCTTGGACAGCTGCGGTTCTCTGCTCTCTCTCTGTCTGACAGTCGTGTGTGTGTGTGTGTGTGTGTGAGTGTGTGTGCAGGGGGTGGGTGTTTGTGGTGATTTTCTGTTTCCATTTAGCTTAAGTCATCAGTGATAACTTTAACTTGGCAGTTTCATCAGGGCTCTTTCTAAATGTGCTGACATTTCAATTAAATGTCAGTGGCATCATTCTATTTACCAGCTGGAAGATTTGTAATGGGGAATATTGGTAATGCCAGAGACTAGAGATTTCCATTTGGTAAAATGCCAGCCAATGTCTTTTGTCACTACTACACCCTGCAGTTGCTCTGCACGTGTTTTGATAAGCCGATTGTCCCTCCAATATGTCCCTGGTGCTCTAGGTCAGGAATTTTCACATTGCTCCCTGAATCCTAATGGGGTGTTTTAATGGTTAGTTTGTTTTTTGTTAGAATATGGAATAAAATGTCCTCCCAAGTGAACTAAAAAAATGGCCTGAGTCTGCAGGGCAGGCAGATACAACGTTATTACTTACTACTACAAATTTATATTTATTAGGCTTTTCATGGGGAGCAGTGAAAAACAATAATTAGTCTGCTCATAGGCTCTGGAATCCAGTTGTCGGTATCTGAACACCAGCTCCAGTCACATCATAGCTATGGGAGTTTGGACACCTAATCCAGACCTCTGGGTCTCTGTTCCTCAACTGAGGATGATAATATTGTCTCTTAGAGTTCTGAGGTTTAAATGAGTTAAAATATTGGAAGTACTCAAAGCAGTGCCGAAGTATTTGTTATTATACATTATTAATACAAAACAACCAAAATAAAACATATTTAAATCAGCTGCTGAACTCAATATAAAAAATGTAACTGTCATCCATTTTTCCGGATTTAATCTTATTTGTTAATCAAAATAACCTCATTATTGTCACGAACTGACAAAAGTCAAAAGTAAATATTATTAATTAGAAATTATAAAATAAACACACGAGCTATAGATGAGATTTCACTGAGCAGGAGGAATGTTCTGCTGCCTGAAAATTTTGAAAGCTGTTCTTAGCCTTCTCACGTAACTCCGCGATACCGGCTTACAAAGCAAAACAGATATGGGCCCAGCCGCCGATCTATGCAGCCCTGGAGGACAGCTTCCAGGCTGAGAGTTTGGGCATGGCATACAGAGCCTGGCATCATCATTCCACAGTGGTTTCTACCAGCACATGCAGGAGGGTCATACAAACTGTGAGAGCATTTGGTGACAATCACCTTCTACGGAAAGAGCAATTGCCTTTGCACTGGCCAAGGTCTGGAAATG
>NW_004567121.1:24344114-24345353 GCF_000260355.1 Condylura cristata | reverse complement strand
AAAGTGTGTTTAATTCTCAGCTCTTGGTGTTTCCCAGGCCCCCGGGGTCAGTTTTTCCCAATTCCCGGAAGAGGAATGGAGTGACATGAGGAATAGTGACAATCACCTTCTACGGAAAGAGCAATTGCCTTTGCACTGGCCAAGGTCTGGAAATGGTCATCTGAGTCATCGCCTAAGCATGAGAATCCCGAGGTACATGTGGCTATTAACCATCCTTGCTGTTCAAATATTCTGGCCCATCAGATTTCACAAATACACAGGACTCCAGGGGAGCCATGGCGGGTCATGCCTCTCCACTGCTGCCACCTTGTGGACAGACTGCTGCATAGCCACTTGATTTGACTCCTGCCTGCTAAATCAAGGAGTCATGGAAGCTGCCCATAAGCCAAGACCCCACTCCCCAAGCTTGAAAAAGCCCTGCAAGGGTTGCTTCTTTGTAAAGGAACAGCAGGAGACACTCTACGGGAATGTTACCAGCGACCAGTGGTGCCCAATGCAGTGGCTAGAATCCTCCCCATTTTACAGAGGGGCTCACTCTGACATCCTGGTGACCCGCTGGGTCTTGAACTGATGGCTTCTGACTCCAAGTTCATGTTGGTTTTTCCTCTCCTAGCTGCACTCAGGGACAGCCTATAGGGAGAAATTAGCAAGAGCTAGAAACTTTAACCTATACAAATATGAAGCTTGATTAACCCACATTATCACCATTTTTGTTGTTATTATCACTACGGGACCCAATTCAGCCATTTCTGTTTTTTGCTCAATGTGTATACGGCCAGGAAAGCTCTGGGAGACAGAATTTATTTTCCTCTAGCTATTTCCACTGTGGGGAGCCAAATGTTTCCCGTCCTGGGCTCCTCCTTCCACTTCAGTGGTTTCATACTCATCTACGGAATAGAAATGCTCTCTCCTTCATAGTTCTCTTAGGGTTGACCATGGACATTGTTTTTATTTTTCCTTGCAATGTATATTGCTGTGATAAACATCTCAGTGTTTTGTCAGCATGCGGGTATGTAATTTGTGTTTATGTGTATAGTCTTTCCAATTCTGAAAGTGGAGAAGGAGTATGAAGCCTGAGCTTGCTCACTGCCTAGGCAGACGGTGCCGGGGAGGGTGGCACCAAACCAGAGGAGTTTGGAGGACAAAGAGAAGGTGTTTTGATCTTTTTTCTGGGTAGCAAGTTATGGCTGAAGAAGAAAGGAGGGTGATGAATTGCAAGCTGAGTGCGGGGTTAGAAAT